>NW_021131724.1:0-1250 GCF_004193835.3 Ostrinia furnacalis | reverse complement strand
TAGTAGTGGGATAGTGCAGCACTGGAACAGTACCCCTCTCCCCCCGCCGGCGACTGTTTTAGGTTTTTGACTGTTTTAACTATTTTGGATATGTAGGTTTTAGATTCGACATTACGAATATGGGAAAAAAATTTTCGAATTCGGACTGGATCGGTCGAAATTTTTGCTCGGGAAGGTTGAAAATTCGAAATTTTGATTCGAAATTTTTCGGTGAGTTTTTATCGTATGAAATAAAGTTTGATATGAATCTTCCTAGAATTGAAAGGGAAAGATTTTTTGTATAGGGTTTCCTATATGAATATGCATGGTTCTCTGGGAAAAGGTAGTGCAGCACTGGAACAGTCGACCTTGTTTTATAAATTTCTCGGCGAAAACTTATCGGATTGCTTTGTAAATGGTGTTATTCGAATCAGAATAAAATTCTGAACATATTTTGTATAGGGTTTGTTGTAGAAATATTTTTATTTAAAAAGATAGGTATTTTTCAGGCGACATGTGACGCCGAGGACGAAAATTAATTTTTTCGAGAAATACTTATCGTAATGAAACAAATTTGGTATTTTTGAGCTAAGAATAAAAAACTGAACATATTTCACAGAGGGTTTGCTGAACAAAAATTTATGGTTCTCTGGGAAAAGGTAGTGCAGCACTGGAACAGTCGACCTTTATCCGCGGATTTCTCAACGAAAACTCAACGTATGGTCATGAAAGTAATACCAATCGAATCAGAATAAAATTCTGAACATATTACTCATAGGGTTTATTGTACAAATATTTTTATTTAAAAAGATAGAAAATTCCCGATTACCATGACCCGGGGAGGACGAAAAATCTAACTTTTGAAATACATGACATAATCAAACAAATTTGGTATGTATCTTCCTAGAATTGAAAGGTGAACATTTTAATATATTATTGGTTATATGAATATGCATGGTTCTCTCAGAAAAGGTAGTGCAGCACTGGAACAGTCGACCTTGTTTTATAAATTTCTCGACCAAAACATAACGTATGATCATGAAAATAACAGCAATCGAATCAGAATAAAATTCTGAACATATTACTCATAGGGTTTATTGTACAAATAATTTTATTTAAAAAGATAGAAATTTCTCAGGAGACACGACTCACCGAGGATAGGAAATTATTATCTCTGGACATACTTAACATAACCAAACAAATTTGGTATTTTTAAACTCAGAATTAAAATCTGAGCATATTTCAAATATGCTTTGCTATATAAATAATTT
>NW_021131723.1:0-654 GCF_004193835.3 Ostrinia furnacalis | reverse complement strand
GTATTATTATAATACACTAATTAACTTTTTTTTATAAAAGAAACAGGTAAATAAATACGTAATTGTTGATTACCTAACAAATTAGTAGAGTAAAATAAATAAGCAGAGGTAAGTAAATTAGTGATTATAAGCAATGATTAAAATACAATTTAAAAAAAACTACTACTAGATAATAATTTCGTTGTTATAAGGTTTAGTGATGACGTTATAATGTGATTATGTTGAACTTCATTAAACTATTTATTTAGTTTCAGTCAGACATAAAAAATGAATGTTGTTACAAAGCCTGTACGAACATTCATTTTTAATATTTGATTGTAAATAAGTAAATAGTTTTACGAAGTTCATTAATTATTTTAGACTAACGCTATTTGTATGGAAAACAGGCCCAAAGACGGGGTTCTTAATCGTTCGTTTCAGCCGAAAGACGTCCACTGCTGGACAAAGGCCTCCCCCAAGGATATCCACAAAGACCGGTCCTGCGCCGCTTGCATCCAGGTACTTCCCGCGACCTTCACCAGATCGTCGGTCCACCTAGTGGGAGGCCTGCCCACGCTACGTCTTCCAGCTCGTGGTCACCACTCAAGAACTTTCCTGCCCCAGCGGCCATCAGCTCTTCGAGCTAAACTTAATGTTTAAACGTAAAAGAACAAA
>NW_021131721.1:0-4933 GCF_004193835.3 Ostrinia furnacalis | reverse complement strand
CCGCGCGCATCTCTCAAGATTCGGCCACAATAACCGCGAGGTTGGTATGGCCATGGGTGGTGGTGGGATTTGGTCAGCGACGGACGCCTAGCGGCCAGGCACCGGATGGTGCCAACGTGCTAGTAAAGTCCATGCCCCAGAAGGGGGAGAGTGGCAAGGGACAAATGGACAAAGATTAAAGAACTTGTAGAGAGTCAAGAATTGCGCGCGGTGGAGTGCAATCTGCCGTAGGCAGCCGCAATTCCGCGCGCATCTCTCAAGATTCGGCCACAATAACCGCGAGGTTGGTATGGCCATGGGTGGTGGTGGGATTTGGTCAGCGACGGACCAACGTGGGCGGCGGGGGTGGGGGTAGACGGCGGGCTGCGCCCCAGGCTGTGCCGGGGGGCGAAGGGGGACACGTCCTCGTCACGACGGGACATTACGCACACTCACAAAAAGTTTGGCGAATGTTCCCAACTTGGTCGCCGGGAGACGATTCGTCCGCGCACGGCAGACGAATGTTCCTAAGTTGGTCGCCGGGAGACGATTTGGAGATTGCGTCGCGGGTTTATGATTCCGGCGACGTAAACCAGCACCTCGGACCTATATAGGGGTCGAGTCGCTCGAGGTACGAACGCGCACTCGATTCAGGAGTACTCGATTCAGTTTTGCACAAAGTTGTATGTTATATTTAGTCTGTGGTAAACCTGGCAACACCGAAACAAAACAAAATGTCAACAACTGTCAAATGTCATGCACACTCTCAAACCTGTCAGGCTGACACCTGTCACCTGTCAGTGTCAGTGTCAGCCACCACGTGCTTTGCACGCGCACCACACCTAACCTCACTTTTGGCACGTGTTTCTTGAAAACGGCCTAAAAGTGCTGAAGTTTTCAGGTGATCCTGAAGCGCTATGCGCCCACAACACGCACAAACACAACACCGCGTCCTATCGCACTCCAAACACAAAATATCCGTCCGGGCAGCCAAGCACGCGGCCAGCTGCCGGCAGTAACAAATAACGATGAAAAACACTAATTACACAGTAATTACGCACAAAACAATTAGTACAGCACAACAGGGACACGGAAAACTCGCGGAAAGTCGCGGAAACTCAGCGAAAAACCGAAAACTCGCGAAATGCAGAACCACGCGGTCCGGTACCCACGCGGCGGCCTCGGAGCGATCGACAGAGACGTCCGCACTCGACGACGACCGGCGCGCAAGTATTATATAATTTGGCTCCTGAGCAGGGAGACGACAAATGAAACAGCTGGATGCGTGTGCGATAATCAAGAGCGTAGTTTATTAATTATTAACTGCTTATATACTAATAAGATGTGCGTCAGTCGTGACGCGCGACCTACTGTGTTTTGTCTAATAAACAAATGCAGTGTACGCTGACGCTACATCACTCCCCCCTTAAAAAAGTACAATGTAATGGGGGTGCAAATATAAAAACAAAATAATAATGTGTCATAGCTTACAAAAAAAACAAGTATTGTGACTACAGGTGCGATATGTAAACTGATACTGGTATTTGCCGTATAAGCAAAAATACCAGTCAAGTGCATTGTTATGTAATTTAAGAAGGCGTGCTATAAATAGAACAATAAAATTATTATGATGAATTAAATCGAACGACGGGTTTTGAAGTTCGTCCGTAACGGGTCTTCTTGACGATGCTGGTGGTTGTCTGCTTAGTTAGCTCTGGTGAAGATTCAGGACTCGTCGATGTTGCTGGTGACGGCTGCTTTTTTTTTTTTTTTATCTCCATCTTAGCCAGAACATTTCTTATATTTATTGGTACTTACGTACTAATGGTATACATTCGTTTTGTATTGTTCACATTTGTCCCCCCCGGCCCACCGAGGCGGTAAGGTATGCCTGCTCAGGGTGAGTCGGGGGGAACGGGTAATAGAGGGAAAGACTGGGAGTGCCAGGGGAAGAAGAAGAAGAAGGGGTTTCCCCTGGCACTAGCCTTTACAGTACTGAATAGTAGGCCGCCCAGTGCAGGTGTTGACAAACATAAAATATGTAAAAGGGCACACAAAACACATTTGACATGATATACATAAACACAAAGTACAGAAAAAGAAAGGGGGCAGACTAGCCCTAAAATACAGCTTCTTGTGCATTGATAATAGGTTATTGAGTATTTACACATAGAGGGAAAAAGAGAAGACAAATCAGAGATATTATACAAAATTCAAAATGGCAGCATTTACAAAGTGGCGATGATGATGGGTGATCTATGCTGACTGTTCTAACTTACTGGCTGAGACATTCTTTTCCCTTTGCAATGCTTAGCCTAGGGTCTTTACTACACAATTACAGAAATTTATATACATTATGATGGTGCGCTTGGGAGGAATGATGTGGTAATGGATCTTTAACAAGCTGATGATGATGAAGAAGGTGATGTTGGGGTGCTGTGGCTCACAATTAGCGCCTTAATCTACTTAACTTACTTAAGCTAGTCTTATGATTATCGGATGCTGTGTTATACAATTTACGAGGACATAAAACAGTACGGTGCGATCGGGCCTACGCCCTCGAGGGCAATGGTTGTACAAATATGCCATGATAATAATGCCCGGTGCGGGCCCTAAGGCCGAATTGGTGACAGCCGGTCGCAGGCCGAACGCGGTGGCGCACAAGCTGGCCGAGATCTCGGTCAGTTGGTTGTCCCCGCGCTCGACCCGCGGCCCCTATCCCATTGGTGCTCAGGCAGAGCGCATCGAGCCTGCACATGGATGATGTGCGCGCAATATAGCTCTATACTAAACCTAAGCTTACATCTAAATATTTACATTTGTATAAGTGTACACAGAGTAAAAGTAAAAGTAAAAAAAAACAATAACGGTAAAAGTTTATATATACAATATATTTACATTGGTTGCCCCGATGGGCCGACTCCCATCGCGCACAGTTGTCCGCCCATCGGGTCCAATCCGGGTGGTCTCGGAGGTGCGATGCACCTTCGGCGTCTCAAGCCTGCCCATGGTCTAGAGGTATCGTGCCCGAGCGCGCCCGGGAGCAAGACAACCATGGAGGAAAGCAGGTCTCAGGGGTGAGCGAAGGAGGTAAATAAGTAAAGCTCACGAAAGAAGAGAAGGGAATACAGTAGGGGCCCCCAGCGTATAGCGTCCCGCCCCCGGAGGACGTGGTCGACTCACGATGACTAAGAAATATCGCGACAGCGCCATCTCCCGCCGAGGTGGCGTACTGCCCGCTCAGCCGCCCACCGTGCTTTATCAAGACAGTGGACGTAACCCGTGTTGTGTTGTGTGTCAGTTCGCACCCCTATTCGAGAGGTGGCGCCTCCAGCGCGCCGCGTTCCAGTCGCTAGAGAGCGCCGCCGTAGAATGTAGAGTGAGATAGAAATTTAAGTACTGTAAGTAAGTTCAAGACCAAAATAACATTACAAAATTAAGACGGAGTAAATTAATAATAAAACAAATGAGATTAATGAAGAAATAATGTTTTAGTAGCTAATTGACCAAATGTTGAGGAGTGCCGTTCCAGATTGATATGATTGAGATTGAAAGTGAAGGCCCGATACAGCAGTCAAAAGGTCTGACGTTATTTAAGGGGAGTAAACTTAAAGAAAAACTTAAAACCTGGAGGTCGCCTGAAATTCCCTCCACCGCAGAAGCCGTTTCTATTCCCAGCTCCCCCGGTGGAGCGAATTCCAGGCTCCTAACTACAAATTTGAGGTGGGACATGTTGGGTTTGAAATTACGTAACTAAATCAGGTCCGAACCGAATCACGATGACTTAGAGATATCGCGACAGCGCCATCTCCCGCCGAGGTGGCGCACTGCCCGCTATGCCGCCCACCGTGCTTTATCCAGACGGTGGGCGTAACCCGTGTTGTGTTGTGTGTCAGTTCACGCCCTTATTCGAGGGGTGGCGCCTCCAGCGCGCCGCATTCCAGCCGCTAGAGAGCGCCTCCGTAGAATATAGAGTGAAATATACAATATACGGTCTTAAACCACGTGACTCGCTTAGAGAAGTTTTTAAAGAAATCAATATATTGACTGTGGCTTCGCAATACATATTTGATAACATTATGTATGTCCGTAAACATATACATTTATTTACTAAGAAAAGTGACGTCCACTCATTTAACACGAGACATAAGAATAAACTTGCTGTTCCATCATTTAGGTTGCATAAGATAGGTAATTCATTCTTGGGGAAATGTATTACCATATTTAACAAAATACCACACAACCTTGTCGAATTGCCAATAAACAAATTTAAGATACATATAAAAAATACCCTTATGTCCAAAGGGTACTACAAGGTTCGAGACTATATTGATGACAAGGATGCGTGGTCAGTTCAGTCTGCACATATTTGATGTACTTAAATTTGACTATTCTTACCGTTAGATAATTCCTGGCAATAAGTGGTGACTGAGTTTGTTCCGGCGTTTCTTCTCAGCACTTACCATATGTTTGTCTCGAAGCGCTGCCGCGCTGGTAGGGCCCAAAAGATAAGGAGACATGTAAAGTGCCCCATAAGGGCTACCTTTTTCTTTTTTTATTATTTTCTATTGACGTTCATAAGTGCCACTTGTGGTCTAAACTGAATAAATATTTTTGATTTTGATTTTTTGAGTAGGGAAGGTCATTAATATAAATAAGAAATAGCAAAGGTCCCAATATCGATCCCTGTGGCACACCCATGGTAAGAGGTGCTCCAGAAGGAAGGAACTCGCCGAAAGGGCTAAGTTTCCGTACTGCTTTAGCTCATATATCTACTGTGGTTTCTATGCCCAGCTCCCCCGGTGGAGCGAATTCCAGGCTCCTAACTACAAATTTGAGATGAGCTAAATTGAGTTTGAGATTACGTAACTAAACTTTGAAATTTAATTTCTTAAAAGAAAATTCTGTGCTAAAAATATATAAGCTTTACTCCGAACTGGGGGATAAAAAAAAA
>NW_021131720.1:0-1987 GCF_004193835.3 Ostrinia furnacalis | reverse complement strand
TCAACCATTATTTACAAAATCTTTATTTGGAAAACTTTTGTTTTACAATAGCTATTGATAATTTCAAACACTAACAGAATTCCATGAATTGGTTAGCCTAGCCAGTATCCTTGAAGTTTTTTGCTGATTGTTATTGTGAAATTTCATGACAGTGAGCGAGACTTGCTTATGTCTGCTTCAGTGGCGTAGCTTGGGGGGGGCAGGGGGGGCCATGGCCCCGGGCGGCATATGAAAGGGGGCGGCGGATAAGAAAAAAAACATTGCATGAACAAGAAAAAAAAGTTTTTCCAAATCGCGTCGTAATATGTTACGTACCGGTAAAGCGAAACGAAACGCACAAGTGTGCGCAAGAGAGGACGATTATAATCAAGCGATTATCGGTTTAGTTTAGAGCCAGTCGCGCGCCGACCAAGCGTCGGCGCGCGACTGGCTCTAAACTAAAGCTGATAAATTACCTTAGGTCGACTATGTCTACGTTGAGACTAACAAACCTAGCTATACTGGCAATTGAAAATGAGATACAATTTGATATCGACGATTGTGTAAAAGATTTTGCTTTGAAAAAAGCACGAAGCACATTTTTAATCTATTTTTTTAAGTAATACATAGTAACAAAAATATTTAAGGAGCTTACTTACCCCTCTAAAACTTGCGCCACAGATAATCTTTCGTGATTTCTCTTGTTACAAACCGAAATAAAAAAGTGGTTTTTAAATAGTTAAAGCCATATCTAAGCTACTTTTAAAACTGTGTATTTATTATATTCTGCAAGTTCGAAATTTAAAATTAGCTAAAATGGTAACTTTTAGCAGTAATTATATCTGTAACTTGCTGCAAATATCTAATGAATTCAAACAAATTATTTAAAAAAATAGCTTCGATACATATTATACATTTTTCAAACCACTTTTTTAATTTCGGTCTATAGCAAAAGTAATCAAGAAAAAATATGGTGGCGCTGGTTAGCTAGGGTACAACCCTTAATAATATTATGCACATATGTTATTCCTTCTAAGTTTAATTGGGTAAATGAAAACTCACGCACACACACACACAACCTGCATGCAAGCCTATGTTTCTTTTTTTTGCCCCTTTGACTGTTTTTTACGAGATTGTAATAATATATAGAATCCATTATTGGCTGTAAGAACAAAAATACCTGTTTGTATTATTATTATAAAGAGCTGTGGTTTTCTGAAAAAAGAAAAAAAAAATTTAAAAAAATAAATAAAATAAAGTTCAATGAGCACTATACAGGATGGAAACGTTAAGTGATCTCACTCGATTATTTCTAAACTATACAAGATATTGAAAAACTGGTTACTGATCCTGAAAGTGCTTCAAGAGCTCTTTCAAACGGTACCAATAATAGGTTACAGAATAAACTGGATCTATCTGAAAATTCCATGTTTCCAGCTTCCATACTAAATGTATGCCAGACACAATATTAGAAGTGTATTTTTTTATTTAATTATAAACTCTTAAAATAAACTCGTAAATTATATTCTTATTTTAAATTATTCATAGAAAACATTGGTTTTAGGCTTTACTTGCTATAATATTGTCAAGAGATGAGTGTCATGAATGTGGTAGTACAAAATGTATGGAAAAAGGAAACATTGAATTTTTTGATAGATCCAGTTTTTCTGCAATCTATTATTAATACCATTGGATAGAGCTTGTGGATCACTTTTAGAATTAGTAATCAGTTTTACGATATCATGTGTAGTTTTTAAAATAATGTGACTTTACCAAATGTATGGAAGCTAGAAACATTGAATTTTCGGATAGATCCAGTTTATTCCGTAACCTATCATTAATAAATACCGTTTGATAGAGCTCATGAAGCACTTTTAGGATCAGTAACTAGTTTATTGATATCTTGTATAGTTTAGAAAGAATCGAGTGAGATCACTTATCGTTTCCACCCTGTATATAATTTAAGATAATATTTACTCTCAATTGACAAATAAATACTTTAATACTT
>NW_021131719.1:0-189952 GCF_004193835.3 Ostrinia furnacalis | reverse complement strand
CTGCAGAACGCAACATTGCTTGTGTATCCGGTTTGCAATGCTCGTTTAGGCCTGTTTACTGATGCGTCATCTGTACAGGTGGGAGCTTGTCTCCAACAGCAGGTTCACGGTACGTGGCAGCCTTTAGCTTTCTTTAGCAAAAAGCTCACTGCCCGACAAAGTGAGTGGCCGGCCTATTATAGAGAATTGCTAGCTGTTTATGAAGCGGTTCAACACTTTCGACACGTGTTAGAGACACAACACGTAACAATTTACACAGACCATAAGCCACTCATCTACGCATTTGCACAGCGGCGTGAAAAGTTACCCCCTGTGCAATTAAACCAACTGTCCTTCATTTCACAGTTCACAACTGATGTTGTGCATGTGAAAGGGGAGGAAAACGTAGTGGCTGATGCTTTGTCGCGTGTAGATGCCGTTAATTTGGAAAGTGATTANAACTATGATACTACCGACTCGTTGTACTGAGACAGGATGCCCGACCAGTGGTATGGGGACACTCTGCCGACAATATTTTTTATATTGCAACGACAGCCAATGAATGGGTCGGACTGGCCGACTCGAGATCCGAGGAACGCGGGTTCGAATCCCACCGCCGCTCGACTATTGTGGTGAGCCCACTCGTAACACAAGCTTATTTAGCTTAACACGACGGGCTAATGGGACTATTAGTAATTTGTGCCACACAAATTGCTAACAATCACATGACACTATGATACTACTGCTTTTAACCCAAGCCAGAAGGTGCGCTCTGTAGCCTAAACGGCATAATGTGTTTTTGTTTGAGTTGTCGTTAGGTAAACGTTTACAATTATCGAAACGCAATAGAAGTCTTTTGTAGATTCGCTAGGGAAAAGTTGCGCAGAAGGTATTTTAAACATTGAGACATCAACTGAAAATTAACCCTATCATCATCATCATTTCAGCCTTAAGACGTCCACTGCTGAACATAGGCCTCCCCCAATGAACCTTATCACTGTGTAAAAGACAATGCCGGAAATTGGTGTCTTTTTTTTTCGCGCGGCCATCGACCAAACCTTGTTTTTTGATTACAAAATAGTGTAATAAACCAAACTTAATATTACATGTATACCTCTAAACTCAGTCTAAACTGAGTTACGAGCATTAGAAGTTTGATGATTTTACATACTAGATTTGCTTTTTGCGCGCAAGTTTTGTATGAAATTGCATCAAAATAGTGACATTGTATGTGTAAACAAACAATACCATCCATTAAAGGCTCCAGACATCAGTGTGGACTAGAATCAGCGCAATAAAAAAATAGCGGAATATTTTGTTGCAATTTCTTACAAAACTTGCGCGCAAAAAGCAAATCTAGTAAGTACCTATGAAAGTAAATCATCAAACTTCTAACGCTCGCAATTCAGTTCAGACTGAGTTTAGAGGTATACATGTCATGGTAAGTTCGGTTTATTACACTATTTTGTAATCAAAAAACAAAGTTTGGTCGATGGCCGCGCGAAAAAAAAAGACGCCACCTTCCATACAAAATCTGGCATTGCCATTTTACAGAGATGAAGAATAATGAGGTGATAGTTACCTGGACCACGGCCGAGAGTGTGGCGAGTGCTTCAGCATGATGGTGTCGTTGGCGTCGACGGGCGCGCGCGCCTCGCCCGCGCGCGGGAGCGGCGAGAACACCAGCTCGCTGTTGTTGAAGGCCACCAGCACCGCCTGCCGCGCCGGCCGCGCCCGCCGCACCCCCGCCTCCCCCTCCCCCTTCTCCCCGCCGGAGATGAAGTAATCCACCACACCCGAGTTGTACACGATCATCGATATCCACACCAGCATCCACAACATAAACGCCCTCTGGAAAAAACGAGTCCGCGCCCACAAATTCACCAAACGAATACGCTTCGGCACCCGATTATCCTGGTGTCCCGGACTCGCGTTCCTTTTCGCCACCACGTCCGTCGGGCTGTTCTGCGCCAACCCGTTCAGCCGAGGGTGCGACTTCGACTTCTTCATCTTCTGCGGCGACACGTTCTCGTCGCCGTAATTCTTACTGAAGCGCCAATTCAGCGCGTTGTTCGCGTTGAAATAATCCTTCAGATGCAACTTGTTGTTTTGATCTTGCAAGCATTCCATGTGCCGCACGTCTATGCCGAGCACCGTAGCGAAGAATACCATTTGAACGAAGTAGTCGGATATCAGACTCACTATCATGAATATGGCGAACTCTTGGATAAATGGCACGAATGTGAAGAAACTGACGGTGAAAATTGTGATTTCGGTTAGCAAGTTCTTGGTAATAGACCAACCTTCTTTGTTCAGCCCTTGAGCGAGCCGAATTTTGACGTCGAGTCGCGAGTCTGTCGATGTGACGCTTTTTGTCAACACCAGCACATTTTCGAGGCCCATTATTATGACGAGGTATGGGAAGATCTCTTTTCCCTGCAGACTCAAAGAAAACCCGAAGTAAAAACAAATGCCCATTGACATCGATAAACTTCCTGCTACAGTGACTACGGCGCTGGCAGCCAGTCCCAGTTTAGACTTTATGAATTCAATTTTCCTCACGGAAAAATAAACATATAGAAATATTCCGACGAATGTTATCAGCAATGGAACCAGCTCGCGATAGTTGAACTGGCCTGGATAGTATATGATCTTCGCTTCGTCCACATGTGTGTAAGATTCTTGATAAAGAGGGTACATTTCCTTCAACTTTTTGGAAAGTGAATCGAGAAATCTGAAAGTTGGAAAAATAGTATTTCATAACCAAGTAAGTGATAATGTAGTATGTGGATAAAAGGTAGTAGAATAAATTGTACCTTTGCTCGGGGTTCTGGTAGAAGATTGTGATGGCGTACTGAAGCACTCTCGGGCGCGCGCGCAGCGGGTACCGCTTGATGCCCGTGTCGCGCAGCTGCATGCCGAACGACATCTCGGCGAGCGGCTTGCCTTTCTGCAATTCAATTGTTTTTTGGAACGATTTCAATGGTTTGGTTTCATTTCAATTTTATCAAAATGGATTCTCTAGTTTAATTTTAAAATCCAAATAGCTGGAAACTATAATTATGTCATCACGCGAAATTGACAATTTTGGGCAATAGAATAGTTTTAGCCTAGGCGCAGACCTACTAGGCGCACCGACTTTTAGTAGGCCGATAGTTGGGCCAGATTTTAATTTGTATGAAGAATCGGCCGATATCAAATCGGTGTAATGTGCGCACTTTCATACATGTCCATACTGATTAACAGCCCGACCCAACTATCGGCCAACTAATCCTATGCGAGCGAAAAGGACTGCAGGCTCTGCTGCCACAGATTGGCGGGCGAGAGAGCAGGCGCGCCTTATTGCTTGAGCAGTAAGTGTTATGTTGGCGTGTTGTACCTGGTACTTGTAGACGGTGTTGACGATGTTGGCGTCGAGCGAGAAGGACTGCAGGCTCTGCTGCCACAGGTTGGCGGGCGAGAGAGCAGGCGCGCCTTATTGCTTGAGCAGTAAGTGTTATGTTGGCGTGTTGTACCTGGTACTTGTAGACGGTGTTGACGATGTTGGCGTCGAGCGAGAAGGACTGCAGGCTCTGCTGCCACAGATTGGCGGGCGACAGCAGCAGGCAGCTGTATTCAGGCAGCACTTGCTCTGCCCCAGGCTTTTCGCTGATGCGCTTCACGCCCTCGATCTGATAGCAGTGCTGCAGCAGAGTGCTTTTCCTGTGTGGACATTTTTACAGTTATTTTTATAAAGTACGATATTAAGCCGCGTGGTTTTGGCAGAGTAGTATAGGAGCCACACTTTTTCTGAAGATTTCGTAGGTAGCGACTAAGGAAATATGAGAACTACTGGCCTTCCCGAACCACCTGGCCAGTATGGGGTGTAGGCCAAATCCTACACTTGCCTGACCTAAAAATCTTTGTATCTCAGTTTAAATTACTTTTTTTACGGTATTGAATGGTAGATTAAAATCAACTAATGGTCTTTGTTGATGAAATAATGAAATTTGGAGATGAATATTTGGTGATCCTCATTTGTTAAGTTACGTGACCATAAATTTACTCGTATACTTAACACTGTCAGTAAGGAATCAAGTGATTATGATTGTGTGAAGAGTGATAAGACTGTGTACCAGACGAAATATTTCACGCCAGACGCCACTAATTCATAAATAAAATTCATAATAAAATAACATTTCTATTTTATAATGACAAACTGATTACAAGGTAGGAAGATTACAAGAAAACAGACAGTTCTTGAACTATGGCCGCAACCGATATAAAAACAACTATTAAGTGCTGATATTTATACATCAAAGATTTTATATGGAGAATTAAATGTATTTGTCACTAAGTTTTGCATTATCAATGTAGGATGCAAAACATTGTCGCGAAAGATAGTAGCAAAATGCATATTTTTTCATATTGGCACTTTGTTTGTATGTACTAAGAAGAGTAAAAATAATTATGTTTTGACGTGAATCTTTTCAACTACTTATACGTGTGTTAAACATTTTGAAACGTAGTTAGATACATATAGCATTAAAAACAATTAAGTAAACAAGCTACTCAGCTTTAAAAATAGTACAGCTATCGTTCGTTCGTTCGTTTCAGTTGAAAGACGTCCACTGCTGGACAAATGCCTCCCCCAAGAATTTCTACAAAGACTCGCATCCAGGCACCTTCCGCGAACTTCACCAGATCATCGGTCCACGGTATCAGAAATGAGGAGATCCGTAGGAGAACCAGAGTGACTGACATAGCCCGCAAAATCGCTAAAACCAAGTGGCAGTGGGTGGGGCACATAGCTCGTAGAGCTGATGGCCGCTGGGGCAGGAAAGTTCTTGAGTGGCGACCACGAGCCGGAAGACGTAGCGTGGGCAGGCCTCCCACTAGGTGGACCGACGATCTGGTGAAGTACAGCTATACTATAATATTTTAAACTACACTCAGCGGCACGGAATTTGACCCAAGCCTAAAAAACCAGATATGAGGCCAAATAGGTGTTGTATTCCTAAGTTTAATGTGACATGTTAACAGAACATTTGTTTTTGTTAATTTAAGAGGCTAGACTCATAAAAAGATGCGTTTGTTTAAACTTTTGTGACTCTAGAAACACATTTCGTTGTTGGGGCGCAAAGAGTACAGGTAAGTTTAAATTCGATATTATACGTTGTAAGGGTTTGGCGTTTTATTTTTTGTTTTTAAATTAATTTTAAGGTTATTCTCGTTCCCAGAATTCGAGAATAATTCCCATTACTCCAGCTGAACAGAAAGAAACTTTTAAACATCCAGACATCATGACATCCACACATCCAAACTTTCGCCATTATAATATTAGTTATTATGTAGTACTATTGCCTGCACCAGATAATATTACTGCTGATTTACATTTATGCCTCTGGTGAGTATTTGTAATAATAACATCTAAGTTCATAATGATTATATCATCTACTTTCTTTTTGCTTTTTTACATAATTGTGTTATTTGATTTACATTTAGCTAACAATTTTGTTTGTTTTGTGTTATAAATATTATAATAATGAATTTTTAATATGTTGCTAAGCGCAAAAGCCGAACAACTGGACCTATATGCGAAATTATTTTAAGTCAGTGAAACTTTGCAGAAAAAAAAACTGGGAACTTCTTCAAACCGAAATCCAAACAAGCAAAGCCATGGACTGAAACTAGTCAAAAATAAAGCATTATGTACTTACAACTTTATGATATTCAGTGATAGGACAGTGGATATCATCAATGAAGAGCCGATTTTATTGATAGCGACTTACTAACAAGTAACAAGACTTTACCGATCAGTTATTTCTAAACATGTAGATAATGAAAATAGCAAGGCTAATATTTACATACAATAGAAATGTTTGGTAACTTGCTTATATTTACAGTGCTTAACACATGATGACTATAGCTTAAGTATCATTTCAAGACTAGTAAAATATTCATCCACTGTCTGTCACAAACTTTCGCATATTTGTATAGATTTTATTTATGTAAATTGCTTACGTTTCAGGATCTTCATGATTTCTTATAGTCTCAAGCAGTCGAAAGACTTCTTGAAGCGGAGCACGAAATGCATCCCACATTTTTAAATTACTGTTCCATGGTGAGACACCTGAAATGATTGAGGAGTAATTATTGTAGTTTTTATAACTAATGCCATACTATTTTCTTATAAACTGCACCTATTAAAGCTATATAAAATGCCAGTGTATAGTTAGATGTGTCATCAACTTCATTTCAGTATTACTTATCTACTGCTGATAATTACAATGAGTAGTTAAGACTCAATTTATTGTAATAGTATTATAGGAAAATATAATACAAAAAAGTTGTTAGGCATATATTCTCAATTCTGATAAATTAACTCTTTAGACTAATAAGGTCCAGTAACAATAAAATGATTAGTATTTAGGCAACATATACCGGACAGAAATACCTTGCAATCCAACTAAATAATAATAATAATAGAGACATGAAATTGATAATTTTTTACAAACAACACATTAAGATAACACAGGTATTTATAGAAACAAGTTTTAATGTAAAGGCCATAGCAGTCAAAGAAGATAAAAACTAATTGACGTTAATTCAATCACACCAATTTACTCCATTTTTCAGTACCTACTTATAAATTAATTCACATATCAGATTGCTAGGAACATCTGTTTGGTGCAGTCTTGATAACACTCAAAGTGGCCATTGGCCAAAAATTTCACAACACATCTTTGTTACAATTGTTTGTAATATGGTTTTTTGTCAACAATTTGGCTACTTTGTGTCACCAACAATTTGACGCTGATTGTATTAGATAATTATTTTGATAGGCTTTATTAAACATTACCTATTTTCATGACAATTTGTTGCACGTAAATAAGAGGTTTATCTTTTGCCCATAAATATGGAAGTTTGTGGGTTTCGTTGAGCAAGACGTCTAATTGCATAGGTGAACCTGTAAAAATATAATTAGTTTTTTTAAAGTACTTCATATGCAGCTTAAATCTATAATATAAAAATGAATCGCAAAATGTGATGGTGAGCGTGTAACTCAACAATGCCTGGACCAATTTTACTAATTCTTTTTTTTTAATGTTTGTTGAAGTCCAAGGATGGTTTTTACTACGATATTTGAAAAATTCAACCCCTAAGGAGGTAAAACGGGGTCTACGTGTACGAAGTCGCGGGTAGCCAAGTAGTATACAATAAAGACACGAATCAAAAGTGAAATCAAAGCAGCAATTCATATTCATCAGTATAACTAATGTAATTTAGATCAATTGAGTGATTTATCAGTAGATAAGTAAATAAAGGTACTTTTAACCTTAAAAAATTATCGGAAATTTATTTTTATAGTTCCTTCCTGCGCTCAGCATAAATATACATTAAATCATAATAGAAGGACCTGCGCATAGCGAAGATATAGAACTTTGATGCTTATTTTAAGTTAAGGTTCTTGGGTGCTAAATTTTCCAATTAGACTAATGAAAATATGTAGGTTTGTAAACATCAAACCTCATGCAAATTTAGTTGAGTTTGGTTAAAAAAAGTTTATCAAAGACTTAACAGCAACAAAATAGGCCAGTACAACTACAAATACTCTTATTAATAAGGAAAGCTGAGCATTTTGGCTAGAAAGTAATATAGTTTTAAAATTAAATTTACCTTGTGAGCATTCATTGGTAGAACAGTCAGCTTGAGGTAAATGTTGAATGTTGTCCATGTGCCATGGCAAATTAATGACTGTTGGAATGTTACCTGGGAGCGGCACATTCAATAATGGATAGCTGAGGAAAGATCACAACGTCAATCTATGTAACTCGCCTTTTTACTTCAGTAATTGATGCAATAGGGGTTACTTACCAACACAGCAACACAACTGATAAAGCGAATCCAATCGCAGCTAAGGGATACGATGAACAAAATAGACCGTAGGTATAGTAGATTTGAGCCACCCGCTCAGGTAATGTTGGCCCTGCCATCACTATTTAGGCCTATGAAGACCTTTTATAGTCCAACAAACTACGTTCAATAAATACACGAAACATTTGCACGAATCTTCAAGTCAGTGCACCAATTCAATACAATGTTCCTTACAAGTAATGTTACCAGTGTTGCGTTTATGGTTGATTGCATGTCCTGAAGTAGTAAGTATGATTATTTGAATATTTTGCATCATGCATGTGCCGCTTATTCACTGTGCAAGTATTACATCAACCACGCAATTTTGACAACATTGGACATTCCTTGACATTTTCCAACTTTTAACCATAGACAAAATATTGTATTTTTTTTTCATAGATTAAAACTTCATTTTTGAATAGATTATAATGAAAAGCGATGGTTTAATTTAAATATTTTTAACTGTACAATTTCGAAAATAAAAAAGCATTTTTGAGATGAATTCGGTATTTCTACTAGTTCATAAAATGTTAAATATTTTAAAGTTGTATTAAATATTTTTTGAATTTTTGTGGAAATAAAAAAAGTAGGAACGTGCCCTTCTTGCCGCCATTTTCTTTAGACATACTCTCTAATCTGTTTCAAATGGCGCGAACTACAATGGGATAATAGAGTGCATATTGTTGCACTTTGGTAAATTATAGCCTGACCAGGAACATAAAAACCCTGGCATAGAGGCGCTTCAATTGCATTTGATAGTGCAACACTGAGTACAGTCGTACCTGTGTTAAATTAATAGGCTAACTTTATGTATCAGGATTACGGGCTAATTTAATATTTTCATAAATTAACGAAAAAATATTATTATAGGTAACCTGGTTTAAATAAATTAAATGAAACCATCAATCGAGCTAGTAGGATTTTATTATTCATCAATAATCAAATTCAGAACTTGAATATTAAACTGCAATGTCTGTTCATGAACGCTTCAAACTCGGTACTTCTTTCCCAATTCCATAAAATTCAACACTTAGAAAGTGACAAAAAACTTTAAAATAGGTAGTTGAAACAAACCACAGCTAATTTTCATAGTGGACTATACTATACGATAAACATGTCAGTCAATTTGACAACCTTTGTTGGAAACATTATTCAATGAAAATATTGTCCGAACCCTTGGTATTTCTCTTCGACAAATACTTTAACACATTGTGAACCACTTTTCTTTCACGACTATAAAAAGATTTTAGCAATTTCATTTACAAAATCAATTGCGCACATTTAAAATAAAGTTTGTTTACACTTTGACAGCAATAGACTGACATGCAAGGTGACATGTCAATGAAGTTTTCAGTTACTGTTGCCATTAAAAGAAATTAGTACCATTAGTTTTCCGCAACATGGCGAGGGTTTTTATGTTCCTGGTCAGGCTATAATGAGATTCAACAGCTAATAGAAAAGTGTTTATTTTTAAAAATAAAGTAAATATACGTTTATTAATGTAGTACCAAATTACATACAACAGTATTGAACAATATTTTTAAATGTATTGATAAAATATCAAATGGTAAGTTGACATTTTCAATTTCTAGAGCAATAACTTATAACTTTATAACAACAGGAGTTCTTTACACAAATTACATGATTCTTAATGTTTAAGTACCTGGCGTGTAAGTATTATTTATTAGCGAAATTAGTTCAAGTAGCCTGTTGTAACTACATACTTACATTAAACTTCAGTGTTAAGTACCTACTTACTGATTCACACTATAATATTTTTAAACCTACTTAGCGGTTTAAAAACAATGAAACATTAACTTGTTAGCCGGTTTTATAGGGTCAATATTATTATGAGATTAAAGTAAATCAATTTTTAATACGAGTAGTAAGAATTATTCTTTCAATTTTTATTTGTAAAGGAGGAACTTAACTATTCTTCCAATTTTTTATTTTGTCAAGGACATTTTCTGATTGTCCTTGGAGTTTGCAAGTTTTGCAACCTAATAAATTGTAAACATTTAGTAGCGTAGTGTAAGTAATAGATGGCAGCACAATAAGCCGATCGTAGAGACATAAGTTTCGGTTAGGTAGAGCTTTGGATTTTCGTCGCTAGATGGAACATGCAACTTTTGCTTCACCGGATTTTGATGAAACTTTGTCGTCCTTGTTTGATTCCTTCCATTTTTAGGGTTTCGTAGGCAAATGGCAAAAAACGGAACCTATTAGATTCGTCATGTCTGTCTGTCTGTCTATCTAACCGTCCGTATGTCACATTCACTTTAAAAAAAATCTTAAATGAGACCTATCCATAAATAACCCATAAGTATGGGTTTGATGAAAAAAAAAATTTTTGTGTTTCAGTTTTCAGTAATATGGGGATGGGGATCCCCAAATTTTATTTTTTATTTTTCTATTTTTGTATGAAAATCTTATTGCGGTTCACAAAATACATTTACGTACTTATTTTGTGAACCGCATTAAGATTTTCACACAAAAATAGAAAAATCTACAAAACAAGTAAGTACCTAGGTACCTGCATAATCTATACTTATAATAAATCTGAAGAGAGGTTAATTCTGTACATGAAATATATTTTCAAAGTAACTATCAGGGGATGATTAGTGATCGATACTGATGCCAAAAATACAATCAGTAAAATTTTTGTCTGTCTGTCTGTATGTTCCTTATAGAAACAAAAACTACTCGACGGATTTTAACGAAACTTGGTTATTCTTTGATTATTCTTCATACTCCTGGGCAGGTTATAGTATACTGAGGAATTCCCACGGGAACGGGAATTAGCGGGAAATTCCTTTTGTGTGAAAATACTAAACCGCTTAAGTTAGACGCTTAAAATTTGGCGTGCAGGTATCTTAGTAAACTTAAAGCTGAGTTACAACAGGATGTTGCAAAATTCCCACGGAAACGGAAGTTAGCGGCAAAAAACATTTATATGAAAAAATCTAAACCGCTTTAGTTAGACGCTTGAAAAATGGCATGCAGGTATCTTAGTAAACTTAAAGCTTAGTTACAATAGGATATTGCAAAATTCCAACGGGAACGGGAGTCAGCGGGAAAAAACATGTGTATGAAAAAATCTAAACCGCTGAAGTTAGACGCTTGAAATTTGGCATGCATCTTAGTAAACTTAAACGGCCGCTAGTTGTCTAATAAGTGGTTTATCTTTTTAAGTGAAAAACTGTGGTCGAATCTGTGTTCCAGTCTGTACATTCATAGTTAAAACACAAATACAGAGTGTTGATTTCAATCCTCGCCATATTTATTTAGGTGATCTATTGATGATATTGATAACTTACATAAACACATGATTTACCAAAAAAAAAATTACAAACGAAAGTGGAATTTAGCGAATAGTTTCCTTGCGACATAAACTGTACTGACGTGGCTCGCATATACTGCGCAATAGAGCTACGCGGATCGCTCACTTTCATGTCGGATAGCCTACTGAAGGAAGCCATGTAAAGTAGGTAGTGTAAATAAGTATTTTTCTTTGACTAACTAAAGTTAGAGTTCGTTTTAAATTTTTTTCGAAGTTAATTTTTTTACTGATTCGTGATCAGAATAAGCTAGGTATATCAACTCTCTAAATATAGCGAGGATTGAAATCAACACCCTGTATTTGCGTGTGTAAGCGTCCACTATTAATTAGTGCATAGTGCGTTCAATGCAATTTAGCTGCGGTCGGCGAGCTTTGCTGGTCCACAGTGGTCCGCACCTCGCTGCACATGACGCCGTCATCGCAGTTTGCTGCGCCCGCCGCCTGCTGCGCAATATTGAAACTATTTCTACCCTCGGGTTTCATGTTTAGGTACCTTAATTATAATGCGTAAGTAGTAATTTTAATGGAAAGAGTTGTTTTTGTGTTGCTTTGGATTTTAGTTAAGTACAGTTAGTGTAGTTTTCACCTACAAATAAATATTTTTTTTAATTTGCATCAATCATACCCTCTCACATAAAAGTATACCTACTTAATGTAAGTAATAGTTTTAAGTAAGTAGATATACACTAGTTATACACTAGTATAACGATTAATGTTCGTCCTAAAAGTGTGTTTTGTAGATTGGAGACGTGATTGATACAAAGGCATTTCAATGCATGTGCAAATGTGGATTGAATTCTAACTGATGTTCAAAACTGTAGGTATAATGTTGCAAACCACAGCGCACAGGTTAGTACAATACACAACTTTGATGATTATTTTCACCATCTTTGTTGCTATTGAGACGTATTTTATTAAAACATTAAGTAAAAATAATTCTTTACGAAAGCACAAATTAAATGTTTAATGAAACTTTGGAACGGCTCAATTGTCCCGAGTTCGGACAAATTAGTACTTAGTCGACAAAGTCTTTGGAACAACACTTAAGTGTGATATTAAAATCCAAACAGTCGGCGACGGGTGGCGGCGGCTAAGGCGGCCTTATCGCGAGTGTTCCGCCGCGGAAGCGCTGCGGCCACTTGCCCGCGCCCGGACGGATGGAGTGGAGTCGACGCTACGATGCTACGAATTCAAAATGTGAGTACCTCTGCACTACGCTTAAAACTTTGAATTCGTAGCTTTTCTTAAGTGGAGTCGATGCTACGAATGCAAAATGTGAGTAAGTTACCTCCGCACTACGCTACGGAGTCGACACTACGATGCAGCGATGCAATGCTACAAATGCTTTAAAATGTGAGTACCTCCGCACTACGCTGAAAACTTTACATTCGTAGCTTTTCTTAAGTGGAGTCGACGGTACGATGCTACAAATGCTTTAAAATGTGAGTACCCTCCGTACTATGCTCAAAACTTTACATTCGTAGCTTTTCTTAAGTGGAGTCGATGCTACGAATGCAAAATGTGAGTACCTCCGCTCTACGCTACGGAGTCGACGCTACGATGCAATGTTACAAATGCTTTAAAATGTGAGTACCTCCGCACTACGCTGAAAACTTTACATTCGTAGCTTTTCTTAAGTGGAGTCGACGCTACGATGCTACAATAAAACTTTACAAGCTCAAGTTTTTTTTATTTATTAGAACAATCAATAAGACAAACACGTAGTTATACGTGTTGGAATTAGGACTGTTTTTACTGTTTCAAAATAAGTGAATTAGGCCACTGATTTTATTGTGAATTTAGTATTTGCGACTCTACGCATCTCTCTGGGTGAGCTGCTCAGTTTTTAACAGCGTTAATAACGGTGGAATTAAAACGCGAGAGGCCGCTGAGGACGATTTAATTAAACCTTAACGAAGATCCCCTGTCCCACCCACCACCTCGTACCTGTCTGTTTTATTTTGCCACGTAAATCTAGCGTGCTTAGGTAAAACGCGAGTTTTATTTTTATAATCATCGCGGGTTAATTTTTAAGTTAAAATTTTTACGAAGGATTAATAAAATGTGTACCTAATTTGGAATCGGTTTTAAAGTCTTGGTACAGTAATAGATGTATTATTTATATTTAGATTATGGGATATGATACTACTATAATTAATTAGTGTACATATTAAGTTACATTTCCTCTGGTAACGCGTGTTTAACACGATATAGGACATAGGATAATATATGATTAGACTAGACATCCAAGCTTATCAATAACACGGGAAAATTGATTAAAAAAAAAGCGATTTTTTGTCCATGTGCAATCTACCAATCTACTCTCACAAAATATGTGTATCAATTTTCAAAACTACACAAAACCATTTCAAAATGTTTTCAGTGGGAGGGCAGAGATGGTATGATAATAATACGGGACTTTGACGGAGGTTTTGGTTGTCTTGTGGACGTCAGACACGGATTTACAGTGACCTCTGTCCGCTAATGTGCACACAAATAATATTTTACTGTCCAAATACGGAGATAGCGAGAGACCCTTACAACATTTCGCAAAACTCTACAACCAGCGTAAAAATTTCAAGTAAAGAAATTTAAAGATTAGAAACCTTGTGAAGCAAAAAATAGATTCAACGTTTTCATTAAGGTGAGACCGTTCATTTGCAAAATGATAAATATGGCATAAATTATTTCATTTAATATTCAATTCGGTTCTTTCGCCGTTTCATATTACAGTAACGAGTAGCATACTTGGCTTCGACACCCTTTTATTTTTTTCCCCGGCAGCGATACTGTTTGCTCGCTGGCTCTTCATTTCGAGTTTAAATACGGGGGAGAGACACGCTCTAAAGATCACTCGACAAATCCTAGACCAAACAAGCGGTACACCTGGGACACAGTATTTATGATATGCTTTCATTTTTTTGAGTTAAGCCTGTTTATAATTATTTTTATCTTCACTAAAGAGAACACTAGCATTTGAGTGTGTAATTGATGCTAAGCAGCAATTATCGCGGAAAGTTACCATAATTCATATAGTATAGTTAGTTATAATAAACAATTTTCTCGTAAAATTTAATATTCTATAGGTGTGCCTATTTCAACACAGCTGATACTGCATGTATGAACAAAACGCGTGAAGCTGTGAAATACAAATAATAACCTAGCTTCGAAGGTGATTGTTGGAAAATCTCGCGTTATTAACGTTCGACGGCGAGGTTCTTAAGTCGGGCCCGTCACTGCGGATAGTTCCAGAAATTTACGATGTGTTATATTATAATTTAGTGTCGCGAAGCAGCCGTAAAGTCGGGCTTAAAAGATCATTCGCGGGGATTGTGCCAGCTCCGCGGCTCTACCCGGGGCGCTCCCGTGTTTTGAAGTAGGGACATCGGTCATCGATACGTTCTTTACCATGATATAGAGTCAACAATCTTGGTTTATTACGCATCATGCTGTAACGTCACTTTTTATTGTTGAGGCTTCTGATTGCTTTGTAATAAAAGTGCAATCCATGAAGTAGGTTGTAATGCGAATTACAACTGTCACCCAATTTTCTATGCACCTATTAACGTACGTATCCAATAATCTTAAGATCACTAATGAACGAATAGTCACTGATAATAAGTAGGTAAGTAGTTTACTTTCTCTTAAGTTTACTCTTTGTGTTCCATCCAGGCATCCAATTTTTTTCATATTATCTTGTTTACAAATGCTAAAAGTCTATTGGTACGACCCAAACAACCCAAATTATCTAAATTAGCTATTAAGGACATGAATGTTGAAAAAGTAAAAAAGTAAAGTGCTTTAAAACCATTCATCCCTCCACTCGACTGCGGCACTGAGCTGATTCCCAAGATTTTCCGGCGCTACAAATTTATGAAATTTAAAAAGTTTTGCGCGAAGGGAAAAAATGTGATTAAATATGTTTTGTTCAAGAGCAAGACATTAAAGCGATGTTAAGGGTGTGATAATGAGGGCGTTGATAAGCATTTATTAGGCCGGCGGGCTCGGCCGGCGATCTCAATAATAGCGCCCGGCCCGTGGCGCTATCAAGGGGGAGTTAAATCATTTTAACGTAGTTTGAGCCGCTACTCTTTTAAGAAAAACGCGGTGATACGGCGCTTATTTGGCTTTTAAATTGCGCGCTTTCGACTCCACCGCAACGAGTTTTCTGGAGGTGCCATTGTTTTTAACAGAGATTGCTTTTTAGGAGTCGGTTTTATGCAAGATATGCGCTTTTTGTAATTAAAATTTTTACTTTGTTCTTATAAAGTAAAAATAACAATTTCATTCTTATCAGCAGGTTATTAACGGGGAAATACTGGTGCTAGCACATACCTATTACACTTTGTTGCAAAATTACACCTTTCATGACAAGATGTTATAAAGTGTTCACTGTTCACTTTGATAAGCTGTGGTGTAAAATTTTTATCCCGCGTCCCTTCTCCTGTGTTGTGTGGTGTTAAGTGGCGGGCTCGCAAATCCCGGCGGCCGCAGGTGCGCGGGCTTAGCGCCGCACTATTGACGCCCGCGGTGATTCACGGCCTGTCAGCGCGACTTATGCACGTAACCGCTCGCGTTAGCGCAGTAATGAGCGATAAGTTTGTGGAATACACCAGGTTTGTACTAGGGATGTTATGGATATGTAGTTTCGGTTATGGATACGGTTACGGATATTGGAATAATATTATACCGGTTTCGGTTAAGGTTACGGATATTTTTTTATTTCGGTTATCCGAAAGTTTCAGTTACGGTTACGGATATCCTGTGCTAAGTATAGAATGCAAATTCCAATAATTGTCCAACACAGTTCATGCCTTACGAATAGAATGGGTACAGAAGAGATTTCTTTGGTATCTGTCACCTTCTCTTGATCTCACAAAAAATCTTTTATCTTATGGAAATAAACTCATGTACTTCAAAATGCAATCATTAAATCAGTGTAGGGACTTGCTTGACACTTATACAAATGAACGTATAAAGTGAGTTTATTTTTAAAAGTATAGGTGCAGGGTGGAAACGATAAGTGATTTCACTTGATTTTTAATTATACAAGATATCGAGAAACTGTTTACTGTTCCTGTAAGTGCATCATGAGCTCTTTAAAACAATAACAATAAATAGGTCAAAGAATAAAGTGGATTTCTGCGAAAATTCAATGTTTCCGAATTTCATACTAAATGTATGCCGCCAGCCATACCTACCATATTAGAAGTGTTAATTTTTTAAATTTAAATTTTTAATTGAGTAANCGATAGTCTTTTACATAACTCTAAAAGTTACCTTTAAATATTTATTTTACTGAACTGTCGTAGTGAAGGCTTTGTACGGAACTCCACAGCTCCTCCTTAAGGCGAATGAAGAGCACCAGTGCTCTTCATTCGCACCCCCAGGGGTTTAGTGGGTATGCCTTATCCTTCTGACCTGTTGGGCTCTCACATAACCTTTCCCAGCAGGGAAAGGTTATGTGAGAGAGTGAGAGATAAAAAGGTCATGAGGCAGCAAACAAATAAAAAATTCCAACAAATAAATAGAGTCGCGTAGTCATACAATTTCAAACTGGATCGCAGTTCCAGTTGAATTAGTTCCACAGATGGAAGTTTCCAAACGCTGACATCTGATCCCTGGATGATGCACCAGTTTGGAGGTAGCCGGATGGCGAAATTAAAGCGCCATCCAACACCCATTAAGTGTATTAAGGCAATGAGCTCGGATATGCACAACAATGAATACGGTGGATTATGGAAATGGGACTACATTGAATTGACAATGTTGGAATGCGTCATTGAACAATTTAATTTACATTGAAGCACTCTATATTCTTCCAAACTTCTGTTTTATGTTTGATAGTTTGTGCCTTATATGTACGTAAATGATATATTATTCTAGTCGTGGTGGGTAAAAGGTATGCTGGCTCAATGTTTTTACCTAAGTAATTTGATCTTGTCTGGAGTGGGTACAACGGGGATAGAACTAGCAACTCTCGATTTGGCAGTCGGTCCGATGCCCAAACAGTTTGGCTAATGTGGTCTAACTCCAGGAATGGAAGCAAGCATACAGTCAGCAACTAGGTATGTGGCTAGGTAGATAAGCAAATACTTTGTTGACTCCAGCAACTACGCTTTGCAATGGAGGGAAGTCGAACCTTAACTTCGAACTTCTCCTATGTTCTTCTGATGAATCGTTACGGGTCCAATGATGGTTTAACTTACTCCCGGAACAAACTTGACCTTCACTGATTGGGTTTTTATTGGCGGTCAAGCTATAGATCCTGGCTGTAGCCAGAAGCTCCTATGTAAGTAGTTGCAGCGATGGGAACGAGAGGTGAGAATAGTCCCATTAACTCCAGCAACTAGTAGTCGCACTACGTAGAAGGGTAAGCAATTTATAGACTGACCTTATCAAATCCAGCAAGGTGTCCGAAGTGAGAGTTTCCTTAGTGATGACCTTGGTGGCGTTGGGCTGCTGGTAGGCCTCGGGGTCTTTGCCAGGCTTGATGGTGGTGACCAGCGCGATGCCGAGCATCACGGCGCAGACCGTCGTCGTCATGTAATAGATGATAGCACGCAGACCCACTCTGGGGACCAAAGAGACCACGTTTAGAACATACAAAGAGTAAAGACTTTTACTATCAGAAAGATAATTTTGGTGCTTATACAACAACTTTTAGTACGAAACCAACATGGAAATGTAAAAAAATATCTCCATGAATTTATTTATAGGTCTACTCGCAATAACAATCAGACGGAATGCATGTTTTTAATAATAGAGAAAGATAAACTTATGTAGATATAATATCAAAATAAAAACAACTTATGAAATTACTACGAATTCGTAGCAACTATGCTACGAAACCTACGAAATGCAAAGCCCTCTTGAAACAAAATATATTAATAAGCAAAAATTGTAACAAAAGAGCTACATTTCAAAGATCCATTATTGTTTCTAAGGACACTTAAAATTATTGCTGAATTTCATCTTTCAGCGTAAAATTCAACTCAACCTATTACAATTCAGGAATTAACATAAATTACATCGAAATGAATGAACGATGTAAATTTTTAGGTAGTTTCTCAACTTAATAAGTGTAGATTTCTTTAGCCTTGTAGTCACGGGCCATTTTTGGGTCTTATTTTATAATATCCTATACAACGAAACCAGACTCACTTGCCAGAAAGACTGAGATCCAAGGACCCAATAGCGGACACGATGGAGGAGACCAGTAGAGGGACGATCAGGCATTTCAGCATCCTCAGGAACAGTTCTCCCGGGTACTGGAAGTACACGACCTCTCTCCTGGTCCACTCGTAGCCGGAGACCCTCAGGCCCCATCCCAGGAGAGTCCCGGAAACTACCCCGATGATGGTCAGGAGAGTGAGCAGGTTCTCCCGAACGAACACCGAACACCCGTTTCTTGAAAGCCGCAGCGGCATTTTGAAGGTTTAGGGGTCTGAAACAAATGAAAGGAAATGTTTAATGATATAAATAAGTAAAGACAATACTGATTACACATTGCAGATCTTGATGTTATTGATTTTATTGATGGCGATATGGCTATGGCTAGATTAGTAGGACATGTAGAACGTAAAAATAAATTAGATATGTATTTAGTTTTTTTATTGTTGTGTGCTAGAGCCGTTAAATGAAACTGTAGACATTACCATTTTAACAAAAATAATTTCAAAACACTTGAGAAATATTTATTTTTATTTTGCACATTTATTAATAGTAAAATTACTAGCTATGGATTCTACAATCCAGTCCAGTCAATGACTCTACAGTCAAAATACACATTTGCATGTTTATGCTGATTAATATGCATACCTGCTTGATTTATTAATGCCAACTAACACTGTAATTTATTATTGTCTTGTAATTATTTAGCAGCACTTTGTCGGTCGTTTGGTTGTAGTGGTTCAGAACGGACTACTATGCCGAGAGGTCCTGGGTTCGATTCCCGGCCGGGCAGAAATTGAAATGATGAATTTTAATTTCTGTGACGGGTCTGGGTGTGACTATGTATAATATTTATGTATTTAAAAAAAAAAGTATACAAGTAGTATATCCGTTAAGCTAGCACCCATAACACAAGCATTAAGTTGCTTACTTTGGGGCTAGCTGGCGCTGTGTGAAATTGTCCAAAGATTTATTTATTTATTTTACTTACTTATAAACGTTTTATCTTTAATGTAAAACTTAAAACATTCACATTTCACAGATCACCAAGTAACTCTTGAACACACAAGGTTAAGTTCAAAACTTTTACGTCTATTAATAATTCTATTTACAGTAATTTAACTAAGGCATCGCTCGGCCTTCATGATCGATTAAAATATGCGATAAAAAGAAAACAATGCAAAATCAGGACACTGCCGGCGTCTCGCCGAGTAATATTAGTACTCGCCCGGCTCTTGGCAAGCACGAGACGAGAGTAGAGCGACTATACGATACGCATTCTTTAGGACAAATTAGTCTAGCAGGTGCTTTGTTAAGGCATACGTTATTTCATCAAAATGTGTGGAACACAAGCTTAGTAAATGTTATAAAACGAAGATTATTAAATTTAAATTCATGCTTGTGTTGGACGAACTTCCATAATTAGACCAATCACAGGCTTCATCTATTCTTTAAAAGTTTGAGCCATATGATACGGGTTGTTTAGCAATAGCAAGCAAGTTGTTTTGGCAGTAAGTAATAGCAGCTCCTAGATGTATGAGTCCTAAAACTTTCAGATTTTTTGACTGCGAGGCCGAGTATAGAAAGTAGAAAACCTAAAAACATTTTTTGTGTAGTTTTTTTATAAAATAATACCATGAAAATAAGCTTTAATGTAGGTAATACTTAGTTTAAATACATTGGAAGTCAATTTAAATATTATGTCTTACATTAATAAGATTTTAAAAAAACTTATTATTTGAAGCAATCAACAGTTTTATTATATTTGCTATAAAATGTAGTCACCCTACAATAAACTATTGTGGTCGATTAACCACGTGCAAATCTTTAACAATTCTTTGAACGCAACATTGGCGGGTCATTTAAATTGGATGTTTAATTTAACTACTCATAAAATACAATCCCGTGCTAAAATTACTACATTTTATCGTTGAGTGATCGTAACGTTAATCACAGTTTTGCTAATCCAGTAACCGTTAGAATATGACTAATTTAAATGATATCTTTATATTTATTTGTATACGCTTTTCCAGGATTTTCCATACAAAATGTCACTAAACCGTATCGATTTTCTTAATCCTTGTTTTATTATGTTATTTACAAACATTTAGAAAACATAAATATTGTTCAAGTTCAATCAGAATGGCTTATTTGCTGGTTGTTGGCCAGATACGGGGTCGTTTCCTAGGAAAGGCAAATCTAGGTATTTTTTGGTCATTTATACATTTTCAGGCATGAGTATGGTGTATTCATGTGCACTATAGACGATGAAATGTTTGTTTGTAATAAAAGACACATGATTTTGATGGCTTTATCATACCTATGATCCGTACCTACGGATATACATAACCTTGGCTTTGTTTTGTACTTAATTGCCTTTGTAATAGCGATAAATCGGTTTTCTCTTGTAGCCTAACAATTGATAACACGTGGCCTTGTTTATTTACAATGCGATTCATAAATAAATACAATACCCTCCTTATATTTCTTTAAAAACAATTTTCGGGACCATCTTTGCTGCCGCTGCTCTACTGTTGTTAAAAGGGACAATGACCACCCATTCCATAGAGTCTTTTCACTTATTCTATCCTGTATCACACCGACTAAGAATGAGGATGAGGAAGACGTCCAAATAGATTTATAGCGTAGCTCATTGAGCCTAGTCGTAGAGTAGATGGATAGCTGGAGAAAACTTAAGATTAACCTAGCAACATCCTTCTGTCTCTCAATCGTTCAACAACAAATATATCTGCTATTTTTTGTGATTTTTACACGATTTGAACGACATTTTAATGCAATAACACGGTTTATCTGCGCGCGCGCACGTGGGACCGGCCCCCGCGCGGATGTCGGCGCGGAAATCTTTATTTAGCGGTATCGCGATCAATCCGCGAGTCCCCCTGTCGCTCACACGCACCGCACCTAAGTACCTGATACGGGCCGCAGCTCGATTGTTTGCCAACTCTTTTCAATAGTATTCAACCTTTAACTTGATAGCTATTGAAGACTTTCTCTACAATCGACACCATTTTGGCTCCAAACTGACATAAGTTTAACTAAATGTACTATTATTTTTTGTATAATCCAATACAATCTAATCTAGTTAATTAATAATGAAATCCACTAAAGCATAATTGATCCTATTCGAATAACTTAAATGCTAGTCATCTTTCGGTCGACCCCATTTTGGTTCCATTATGTTGAAGTTTACGAGTAAGTATAGGTATTATTTATTATTTGTGATAATTGGATTAATAAAATGATTTTAATATCTTACATTTTTTCAATTAATTATAATCTTGTAATTCACTGAAGGTGAGATAAAACGTTTCCAAGTTGTGTATCTTAACCTTCAGCACGTGTATTTTGTGTAAACAAGAAATCACTGGCAAGTTTTATGAATAAACCTTTTACCAAACCCAAGTTTTCCACAACACAGGCTGACACAGAAGCTTTGCCTATTATGGCAAAAATAAGTGACTTTTAAGCTTAATTAAACTTATTAGAAAAATTGTAAATACACAAGTCGAGTATTAATTAATAGGTATATGTACCTAACTACCACTACTAGATTTCTTGATAATATTTACTTATTTATATGCGTCCCACACCTCTTTTCACGTGATTCCAACCAACACGATTTAACGTAAAACCTACTTTATTGAGGAAAATAAAATTAATTGTTATTGTCCAAGGCACCTATTAGCTTATATCGTAGAGTGGGTAGTTCATAAATATGTAAGTATGCATCATCCGCACCCACTGCATTTGTTTTTACTGTAGTTCACTTCGGCAAAATAATCGATTGGCTGTCAGGGTGGAAGGCTCTACTCACACATGTGATGGATGGGAAAACTTGGGAAATGTTTTACATCCATGATTAGTTCACTGTTGGACATAGGCCTCCCCTAATGTATGCCACTTAGCCTAGTTCCTAGAAACTTTGCTATATTATGCAAAGTTTCGTCGCTCTCTCTTGAAGGAAAACCTGTACCTAGATAGGTAGTAGCTAGGTAAGTAGATACTTATCTAAAAACCTAACAGGAGTCTAGGAAAACATCATTTCAATGGAATTCAGGCATTAATTCTATTGATATTAGTTTTAGTTTCTAGGCAATCATTGGGGGAGGCCTATGTTCAGCAGTGGACGCCTTGTGGCTGAAATGAGTAATGATGATGATAGTTCTAGTTTAGGTTGGTCGAGTCATAACAATGTGTAAAATATTTGATGATCTAGGTTTTCTAATCACTATTTACGATATGACTTTTATTTTGTTACTTTTCAGTTTCGGCAAAGGTTATTTGAAATTATTTGGGAAGTAGAGTCATATTATCGTTTCTCTTTCATAATGACAATTTATTATAATTAATTACAGTCTATAAATCGTTTAATTACATCACCATAAAGTCCTCCTCCATGTTGCATTATTCATATTTACAGCAGCACGTGCTATGGAGCTGGATATAACCGGATTTGACTTCGATTATTCAAATGAATTATTATTAAAATCATATAGTGTTGTTTATTGTAAGGGCAGGCTCATTTTAATATGTGCATGTTTTGATGTGCACTTAGGATGACCTACGAGTAAGTACCTACCTAAATCTATAATATAAAAATGAATCGCAAAATGTGTTGGTAAGCGCATAACTCAACAACGCCTGGACCAATTTTACCAATTCTTTTTTTTAAATGTTTGTTGAAGTCCAAGGATGGTTTTTACAGCGAGAAAAGTTTGAATAATTTCCGGGTAAACCCTAAAAAACTCGAAACTTCACCCCTAAGGGTAAAACGGGGTCCACGCGTACGAAGTCGCGGGCGGCCGCTATACATCATAATGATGACACGTTCAATACTATTCCAAGACCATTAATGCTCGTATTTCGAGTTACTGAAACCCTGAAAGAAGGTTGCTAACTATCTTTGGATCCGCAACGAAATCTAACAAGTAGAACTATATAGTTCAACTTTACATAATAAAGCCAGACAAAGCCAATCTCAAATCAAAGACCAAAACAAATTCAGTATTCTCTTTTATGCATAACAGGGCATTGCATTTGACTGCAATCGTACCTGTGAAGTCTAGGATGGTCTTGGAGGATGATAAATTACCTGCCCTGTAAATGTCTAATGCCTATTCACTCTCGCCTTGATAAGTTGAAAAGGCTCGGGAATAATAACTAGGTGTTTTCATTATAAAAGCAGAAAGTTTAAAGATTAGAAGCAACAAGTAAATAATTTGAAGTTATAATTTCACTTTAACTTAAGGCCGGGTAACAGAGAAAATGGCGAAAATGAGGTTTTCATTTTTCATTTTTGAGGTACTAAACAGTAAAATAAAAGGCTAAGATTTTTTTTGAGCATAGTTGAGGATATTTTCTAGGGCTATTAACGGATGGAAACACGATTTGATGAAGTTGACTCGATAGAATAAATTCCCAAAGTTACCTCTATTCGTTTTCTAATAATGGTTTTATTTTTAAAATAAGCGATTTGAGATTCTGAATCTTTTACTAAACTAAAGTTCAGAAATAACTTGAGGGCTTTTAACGGATGAAATTTTTATATTGCGTCTTATTTAGTTACTATGTTAAAAAATGTGGAAAAAGGGCCTACCGATAGGTCGGGTGACGTAATCTTGAAATTCTTTAAGCCGGCGCAGAACTTCCAGAAGGTCGGGCGACGCCACGGCCACTTTGAACAGTGTTTACTTCTGCAGTTATATTTTATATTTATTCGATTCTAGAATATATTCCCAAAAAGTCTGAAAGGTGTTTTAATTTGTATCACTTGGATATGATTTCTATTAGAAAGTGTTGTGAGTGTGACGCTTGAAAGGAAGGAAGTCAACCTAACCTAACCAACTGCGTATTTCTATACTGTGTAGCTGGAAATTGTGGCGGGAGCTCTTTGACGCGCTGTTTTCGGCGAAGAATTGCGCGCGCAGATTTTGACAGCGCGAAATACCTACTTTAGAAGAAATACCAAGCCTTAAACAAGACCTACACTGAGCATAAGAAATATCATCCATATAGCAAAACCGCGTGACCTCATTCTACATACCTATTTGAATAACGTCTAACTTAACCGTCACAGAAAAACTGGCCCGTTCCCTTTTGACCTGGGAGGGTGACCTCTACGACAGATTTGTGACTCAAAGGCGCTGATGAACCAAGCTTATCCCTCTCGCGCCTTTCCGAACAAAGACCGACCTATATAGGGGATTAGTGATAATAACACGGTATTGGGACGATGCGGAAGCCTCAGAATGGGGTGGCATGGCATTTCTAGAACAAGAAAAATATGGATGCGAATAAAATTGTGTCAATGAACCACAATGATGGATTAACATTAATAATTTAGGGAAAATATTTAAGTACCTATTTATTTAAAGTTTGAAAAAATGTGTTTAAATGTATAAATCCTTAACGAATTACAATGCAGAAAGTTCATTTTTATCCACTAATAGTAGTCCCTATTTTAGCAAATATTGAATTAATAATAGATTCGGTTAATTATTGGTCTAAAATATCCATTTTAAAGGAACTGCAAGATTCTTGAACGCTATAAACTTTTAAACATAAAACATGATCCATTTCCATCTGATGTCTTTTTATTGAAGAAGCTAAATGTTTTCTCTAATATACAATGAATTTATGTAGAATTTAATTTAATATAAGTACCTACAGTAGATTCATCCCTTTGTTAATTAGAAAATTAACTGGCTGAAGGATTTCATAGCCCTTGATTGTTTTCGCTGATCCTCAAAAGGGACAACAATGTAGATTGTAAATGAATTAATTTTGATAAAATCCTTTTGTTTATTAGAACGCCGTAGAATCCCAACAACCTGGTGAAAAGGTAGTACCTTGTAATAACAAGTTATTACGTTGGATTATTGTATTTAATTAAGCGAGGTCAGAAAGTGTAAAGATAGTTTTGGGTAATGAAAACTCCTTACGGAATATCTCATTTACGATAGTTTAGCTTCATCTCCAACATTTGATTTTATTAAAGACTTTATCATCAAAACTACAATAGACGGGATTAAGGCTAAGGCATATAAGTAATATTTTGCAAATAAACATAGTCTGATGTAGATAAAAATGGGTACCTAATAATGATTAAAAATTAAAATATGAAACAGTATTTACCATTAGGCAGCTACATTATTCCATAGGTATTACTCGTAGTATGGGATGACTGATGATGATGATGATGACACACATAGTTAAAGTGATCATTTCTAAGAATTTTCTCATGTAGTCATTAGTCCCAGGACTGCTAGGCCACAGCTAGATTAATCCTCTTAATAAATTTTAATAGTCTCCCTTCAGCCTGAAATTCGATCTGATGCTTGTATATGTGTAAGACTATGTACCTAAGTACATAAGTACTAAATATTATCAACTCCTCAGAGTACGAACAACAGCAACACAAGTCAATTGAAAAAATGATTCAACGTAGAGTCATATTACTTTTCGGGAAATTAAGTTGAGCCTTTAATTTTGTAACTAAACTGTGAAAATAACTACCTAAGTAGGTACTTAACTTACTACATTTATTTATTTTTTTATTTAAAACTTATATGCACATAGAACGGTGCACATAATAAGGCGGACTTAATACATTCATAAATGCAAAGTTAAAATATCACGACAATCACAAACGAGCTTTTACTTAGTACCATTTCTCCACTACCAAAATATTTTTTCATTGGTCATCCAAAAATTAGTAGGAGGTTTTGACTTCAAGATTACTTTATGTAGAGTCATTAAACTGACATTTGATTTCAAAACTACATTAACTTACGCCCGTAGTAGTTCACAATAATGATAAAATTTGAAAATGTCGGAAAGTAGAAATCCAAATAAGCTATGTAGTTAAAAGCTTACAATCAATTAGGTACATCAGTTCTTGCTCTTTACTTCGCCATTCGTCGGCAAGTCCTCACAATACGAGAGTTCGCAAAGGCTGTGGGAGGGCTCTCCTGCGTAGAGAGCCGTTATTACGACTCACGAGCCTCTCTAGAGAGAAGAGGGTCAAATTTAGACGTAAAGTACGCTAAATACCTGTTTATTAAATGAAGTGGGGTAGGAATTCTTATTTAAGTTAAAATTTTAACATTTAATTTTATTGTTTAGTAGGGACCTTCTAATGGTTTGCTAAAATGAATGCAGCCTAGAGTTAGGACCACGCGCGGCACATCACGTTGAACATAACAAAATTATTTGTTATAACCTTAGATTACAAATAATTTTGTTATCTATAGAGGAGACTTTGTAACAATAGGGTATTTAGGTAGATATACCTACCTATATAGACGATGACAACATTATAGTATTGTAGCATCTTTTGCTGTTCAATTATGTGAGAATGCAACAAAAATGTTTAAGTATTGTTTAATCTAGGTTACTATGCTGCAGACTACAAATAAACAAAAAGGGCTGAGAAACAGTCAAAATTCGCGCTTTATTTAGCGCTATTTTTTCCGTGATCATAGTTTTCATTCGGTGGTTACTTAAAGGTGCTTAGAAGTACCTACTTAAATTATTCAGAAAACTTTAATAGGGCCTGGCGTGAGTTTTCATGAAACGCACTCACTGCAGCACTAGTGAGTGCGTTTGGTGTAAATTAATTTAACTAAGTAGGTATAAGTAACTATAAAACTGAATAATATTATGGTATGATCATAATAATGCGATATAGTTAACCCCTTTGCTATAAATACAATGAAATCGATATCGTGACTACCTGATATGAATTTAAAATGATACACAATAAAACATTTTTAATGTTTTATTTAACCTTGGATTATTGTGTTAAAATCTTTTTGCATTTTGAAATAGATGTATTTTTCAAACTCTAAGGTACGATGCCCATTGACCGACGCGCGGCGGAGCGCGTCGGAGCGCACTTACACGGCCGTAAAGAAAATAGTATTTTATTAACAGTTCTTAGAGTCGTAATTGCTTACAACTGATTAACTGACATTTCAATCCGGATGAACATGAATGACAGATTTAATAACTTAAAATTAAAAATTATATTTAAATATTTTGTTTCCTTTATTTATCACCTTATTGAATCCCTACGTTACGAACCAGAGAAAAAGGAAGTAGAAGCTAGCTAAGAATGGATATAAATTCTAAATTAATTTGATACCCAAAATAATTAAAAATGTCCAACTAATAGGTACAGGTCAATTGTAATTAGCATTTGTGTCCAACTAGAATTAACTGAACTAATTACCCCTAAATTAACTGAATAAATACTTCACAGTTAACAGCCTTCTATGAACTAAGTAATCAACTAAACTAATCCCGATTGCAGCGCGCAAAGCTGTGAAATTAACTTCGTAACGAACTATGGCGAATGCAATTTGCCCCAACAAGCGCTTCCGCCCACCGCTAAGGCGAAGCAGGCGGTTGCAACTAGTGGACATGCCCTACGGTTTAAGGTGCTTTAGGTCCCAAGTTGGTAACTTTATGCGACAGACAACATAGAGCTAGAACAGACAATAAGCATGTTTCTTAGAACTTTTTTCAGTATCTTTTAGAAAAAGTAATGAAAAATTCAATGGAATGAAACATTTTCGTAGGGTTTATAATATAAAAATGTTAGTTTAAAGTTTTCAACGCAACAATGTTGCAGCAATATACTTACGACTTACTTTTTTATCTTAAAATGCCAAATATTCTCGGAAATCCTGAAGTCTGAAAATAATGTTTTCCAAATTTTCCGTAAAAATGTTATGAACTTTGCAAACACATACTTAGTACAGATAATAATGACAAACAATTTGGTACTTTATCTCTTTTAACAATCACAGACAAATAACAGCAATGCTTTTTCCGTATCATGAATATTTTCTTTCCAATAAAGAAGATTTCCAATTAATTTAAGAAAAAATATCCAATATTTCGCAATTAAATTTCCTTTAAAAGCATATTAAAACTTTAAAAGCTTTCATTTTCATTGCACAATTAATTGTGGGTAGGACGTTATCCATGTCGGATTATACGAGTATGTCACATCCATACAATTCTTTCTAGCAATATTGAGATTTGCTAATCTGTCGCTCGCTGTTTACGACAGTTGGAATACCCAATAAATAAAAGGTTTATGCCTTTCCGATCAAACAATAAAATTAATAACCTGTTGAACTACGCGTCATTTATGTTTACACTTTCATTCATGTCTCCGACACGCTGACAAAGAAATCAACAAGTGGAAATCAGAAACTCAATTTCGAAAATTAACAAAAATAATAATTTAAAATAAAATAATAATTAACTTACCGTATTCAGTAGAATAATGCGTCAAAATAATTCGTGTCACTTCAGCTTTCGAGTTATAAACACAGCATAACTGGCCGTACGTTCGAGCGACGACCGCACGTCCGACTGGTGCGGTGGCCGAGTCCTGACTGGTGCTCCGGTCGGTGTGGACATCCTCAAGTCCTGGCGGGAGGGGAGTGGGGGGAAGCGATTGATCTGCGGCGGCTTCCGCTGGAGTATCCTGAATGAAAGTCGCCCTTCAGTCTCATGCGCCCTACGCGCGGAGTAGCGATAACTCGGAGGAAGGAAAGCGTTGCTGACTGTCGCACTGATTGGAGAGAGTATGTGCGACGACATTAGCGGTTCCTTGTAACTCCTTTTAACTATTACTACGCACTCTTTTTATTAGTTGTGCGGGCATAAGTACATGGCGTAGCAGGGATAGGGAGATAAAAATACACATAAATTATCACCGGGGATCATGCACTCTCCTAACTTGATATCAGTTTTTTTTATGTTACAGCTGAGGTAGGTATATTGATTAATTTTGGCACTGATTGGTCATAACGCCTGAATGTCTTAGGGCACCTACTTAATTATTTGCATTACGTATGTAGTCAAAAATTAAAGAATTTGAAAATATGACATACTTAACTCTCGAATGTTCCTAAAGAAAACACATAGCCTTAACTCACTGCTTAAGTTTTCGCAACAAGTCTTTACGATCCTATATACCTAAAACAGTTATTTGTAACTAACGTAATAAAATAATTTAATAACTTAAGATTTTAATCAACCACATGCCTACTCTGAAATAAGTTAGTTACTAGCATTATTCGGGTTTGGCAGTTATTCAATGAATAACTGCAGTATTTTATTTAAGTTATCTTTCAAATATTTATTATTTATGTTCAATAAATATTATTGAACGAAATCATTGAAAATGTGCAGATAATTAAAAAGATATAACCCTCCTTCTATCGCAGTCGGGTAAAAATAAACGTACACGTCTTCAGAACTGGGTATCCTTCCGTTTGGCCAAATTACTTTTCGCCAAATTTCACTTCGCAAACAACTTATCGCCAAAGTTTCATTTCCCAAATGAACTTTTAGCAACTGTACTTTTCGCAACTAATTCATTTGGACAAATTATCATTTGGCCAAATTTTACTTGGCAAATGTTTATATAGCAAATGTTTTATTTTGCCAAATATTATATCCCAAATAATTTGTTTGGTCAAATCGACACTTCACATACTTACCCACAAATCAAACCATAAGGCAGAGGCAGATGATCATGGTTTTCACAAGAATGTTATGTAAAACAAAGAGATTGCAGAAAATAGTATGGTTGCAGAAAGTAGGTATTGCAGAAAATAGTAGGTTAGGTTAGAACAGTGACCCTTAACGCGCGAAGGCGAGCGAAGCGTGCCGCGGCAGCGGCCGCCGAGCGCTAGAATCACCTCTATTGTTAATGAATCATTTGGGAATTTCGATAAAAAGAATGAAATATGAAAAATTTATATAGAACAAATTTTATATTAACTACCCACTAAACAAAATAATAACCACTTGTTAATTTGTACTCCATTCTAAGCACCCATCAAATTGTTTTGTAAATAGTGTATCGTGAAATATTTTTGCCAAATGAAACATTTGCCAAAACATACTTTGCCAAACAATAATTTGCTAAACAATAATATGCCAAAAACGGCATTTGCGAATTAAAAGTTTGCTATAAGTTGTTTTGCCAAATGAGAATTTGCCAAATGAAAATTTGCGAAACGTTGTTTGCGATGTGATAATTTGGGAAACGTTTTTTGGCCAAACATTAGTAATCCTCAGAACTGCTTAGAGACTATAACTGCTACGAAGACTACGGCACCACATTCGTAGCAAATGGCTGCTACGACGTAGCTTAAGCTAGAAACTTTTAACTTTAAAAGTTGTTCGTATTCTTAAATTAGTCATTGTTATTGTGTTGTAAAAATTTGAAATAATTACGTTCTAAATCTAACATCGCAATGTTTATTTTACTCAAAGTTTCTTGAATTTGCTTATTTATCAAAATGGATACTAGGTACCTATTAACTACAACTTCCTTACCTACTATTTAATGACGTATAATATAGGTTTTATTTTTCGTATGTATGTAATACACCGATTTTATATTTAATTTAATGGTAGGTATGTGGTTTAATTTTACAAGCGACAGTGTAATAGGTTCGTTCGTTCGTTTTAACCGAATGACGTCCACTGCTGGGCAAAGGCCTCCCCCAAGGATTTCCACAAAGACCGGTCCCGCGCCACCCCATCCAGGCACCCCCCGCGATCTTCACCAGATCCATGGTTCACCTAGCTGAGAGGGGTTACCTACGTGAGTGCGACAAACGTTACATCGAATTTTGTTTCTTCGAAATCCTTTCTGCGAAGTTATTATACTGCGACGCCTTGTTATATCGATGCCTTGTTACTGCGATGTTACGTTACATCGAAACTTTACTGCGAACGATTTTACTGCGAAGCCTTCTTTATTTGACTTAGCAGATAGATAAAAAAATGAAATTACATACATACTTACATACATAGAATAAAGTGGGCGGTACAAAATTATAGATGAAATAAGATTATAAATACATTACATTTTATTTACTGTAATAAGTAATATTTAATAGTTACATCTTTGATTAAATAACATAAGAATAGAAACATAAATATAAATAAATTATAAAATACGACTATAAAATCGTTCGCAGTAAAGTTTTTCGATGTAACGTAACATCGCACTAACAAGGCATCGATATAACAAGGCGTCGCAGTATAATAACTTCGCAAAAAGGTTTTCGAAGAAACAAAATTCGATGTAACGTTTGTCGCACTCACGTAGGGACGTAGGTAACCCTAGTGAGAGGCCTGCCCACACTACGTCTTCCAGCTCGTGGTCGTGGAAATAGGTAGGTACAAGCAAGATTAGATCTAAATAATCGTGATGACATAACAACGCCATTATAATGTCGTTTGCAAAAATGCCAAAAATAGGAAGTTGGAATGTGTCTATTTTATGAATTGGATCCGACGCTATTATGAATTTAGGATGTGGGTAATTAAACAACTGGCGGTTAAGGTCGCGTGATAATTAGCTTAATTATTATCAATAGAGCTATCCTGCAGACATGTGGGGCGAGGCTGATCATGCTGGTACATACCTGGATCGACTATGTTATACAAATTGCATCATAAATTACCTACATAATGTTATAGAAGATACATTATTTTTAGTTTAATGGTTAAAAGCAGATTTCTATAACATATAATTTAGACGGCATTAATTTTAACCACGTTTATAACTAGTTACCTTCATGAAACTGACTTGCGTTACAGCGGATGCACACCCCAATAAATCTTAGGATTATGTAGTAAGTCTACATAGGTACTTCATGACACTGATCGCACCTCCCAACCCCACGCTGCTCGTAAGAGCCCAGCTCCCCCTAAAAATCACTCTAGAATACTATAGATACGCCAATGCCCAGGGTCACCACCATCAGAATCAGCACCCTCAGATGAATTACCAATATTTCGTTCGTTTCAGCCAAAAGATGTCCACTGCTGCACAAAAGGTATCCTTGGGGGAGGCCCCAAGGATATCCACGACGACTAGTCCTGCGCTACTCGCATGCAGGTACTTCCTGCGACTTTCACCAGATCGTCGGTCCACCTAGTGGAAGGCCTGCCCATATTACGTCTTCTGGTCCTACCAATATTCACTATGTATCCATTAAGTAGGCGTAAGCTGGTTATGCCCGATTTACAGTCTTCGATAGTAAAAATTGTTTTCATCTTTCTACTTCTTTAACTAAATAATAAACTAAAATAACAGTTTAAAAAGTTGTTAAGTACTATCGGGGACTCTTCCGCCTGACCACTTTGTAGAAATTTTAGCGTAAGCGCATCGCTCCGGTCACGTGCTCACCCCGTCTCTAATTGGTTACGCATTTTACTATATTTTTACTACGACCAATAAGAGACAATCAGGGCTTAGGTTGCAATACGAAATACCATTGTGCACTTTATTGTCATACGGTTAAGGTTTAAAACGAAATGTTTCTTTTTCTTCAATCTTTCTTAGTTTTAGGCTGAGTTGCGCCACCTAACTTTGACCGTAGCTATAACGGTAACCGGTGCTTTTTGTATGGAGTTTAACAGATTTTTGACGTTTGTCAAAGTTAAAGTAAGATGGTGCAACTCAGCTTTAGAATTTTAATAATAGAATTTGGTTACAAACAAATAGATAATATGTTTTTTTTAATATTGTATTTTTATACGAGGTCTGTCTGCTTTTTGCTTTGGCGAACTGTCGACATATTCTCTCCTTTGTTTTTTGTGCAGTTTTGTGATCCCTAACCGATTGATTTTGTTTTGTGTTGACCCGTGCTAGTAATTGGACTGTTTGATTGCCTTTTTATTGACCTCCGCGCGATTACTGAATCATGGCCTCTCAAAATAATTCTTAATTATTCTTATATTTAATTACAAACTTATCTATCTATACATTGTTAACTGTTTAAGTATTATTTAGTTTGAAGTTTAATTTTTATTGATTTAAAACCTTGTGTAAAGACACTTAATGTGCAATAAAAAAATAATTTGAAATAAAACTAACTTAATATTATAATATGTATTTATAATAACCAATGACCTGGATCATTGCTACCTAGTTACAATATTTGTATTAAATTGTAATAACGTAGATAAGTGTTTCTTTTAAACGGAAAACAAAAGTTGCTAATGTATTAAAAATAAATAGAAACCTATTATAGGTTTTTATTTACATTCAAGGATTTAAGAATGTTATTATGTAGCCAGATCTTACAATAATTGTTTTTAAGCCACAAATATTCCTTAACTATTTCCTAATTAATTCAATAACATATAGTTTATAAATTATAAGTTCCAAATAAATTAAATACCTATTAAACAAGTAAAATTCGAAAGTGACTGTATGATTTTGCATTTCTCGCCTTAACTAGCTAAACTAATATCATGAGATTTACAATCTTAATATCAACAATAATTATAGAAAGAGCTACTTTTTTCTCAGGAAATTGCACAGTTACCTCGGAATGTGCGATAGCAATTTTGTGACCCGAGCGGGCAATCGCTAGTTCAATTTTTACACGAAGCCCCATATAATATTTTGTAGCGATTCTTTATTGGGTTTCAAATTTGCTAAAATGCGACGTTGCCAAACGAGCGCTACGGATGCGGGTAAGCTAAGCAATACTCAATCCTAAACGCTTTACATAGAGCTTGGTTTGCTAGGGCAAACATCTACAGTGGTGCGCCGACGCTGCTTAGACCCGAAACATGAATGAATGGCTAATAGCTTAATCGAGCGTGTGTGTGCAAACAATTTAGGCCCTTAAGGTGTCAAGGCGTCCGAGTCCCCGATAGTACATTGTAAGTTAATGAAAACTATCAATTTCATTCCGAAATCGCTTTTTTTTACTCAACTGCACCAAAATATGTTTTTGGCTTTGTTTTTTTCGTACCTATCTACCTTTAACCTTGCTCCGTGAAGCGATAGCGAAATTTAGTCCGCCACGGAAGGTTAAACTTTTATGGCCTTTTGCCCTATGCCCATTCTTGGGCTTGGGCCCTATTTCATTAAGACAGCATGGTGGTGCCACCAACAAAGGTATCATTCAACATAGTTGCGCAACCAACTTGTTGCCGGCAACCGTGAACCAAGCTTGTGTTTGTGTGCCGAAAATGATGATGATGATGATGATGAAGATGAGATAGAGATGGGTCCTGTAGGTAAGTTTAGAATTAATAGCTTCTCTATTAATTCTAAACGAGACGAGATTCATATCGATTTAAAATATCGATACAAATAACACCAACGAAACGTTAAATTAATTGCTTTGACATTTGTTTGAAACTGACAGTTGACACTGACGTCCTTGACATTAGACCGTCTGTTTTTTTGTTTATTTGTGGTGGTGATTTGTGATCAGTGGTGTTTGAAGATGTTTGAAGATTTGTGTTTGATTCGTGGCATTTTTCTGAGATTTATATGTTAAAATATCACTGTTATACCCTGAAAACCAAAAATGTCTGCAAGAAAACTGTGGGGTGAATTTGAAAACGAAGGAGGCGACGAAACACTTCTTCAAAATGTAAACTTCAATCCTATCATCGATCTGGGCATGCAAAACATTCCCGAGATACCGATATCAGTGAAGTCTTCGCCTATAGAACTGCCTAAGCCTAACCTCATTACTCACACGGTCCAACTGCATGCTTACGCGAGGCAAATGAATGAGCAGATTGACAATGTACTTTACGAAAATGCAAGATTTGATCCGATGAATCTGCCGGCTTTACCACCTGAACCGCCAAAAATCATGGAACACAAACCTACTCCGCCCATAAACTTCATGCAGAAACAGTACTGCGATTTTTCACTCGGAAAAGGTCCCGTTATTCAACCCTTCACACCAGAAAGTCACAAGCGTGCTTTGCGTCAGTGTGCAGCTATCGCCATAGGCCATGTCGGCATTCCCACTTGCACTAACACCGCTTTAAACGCTCTTGCCGATGCATTAGACTTTTACATGACCAACATGTGTAAGCTGATGAGAACTGTTGTTGATCAAGAAGCCAGCGGGCTGAGATCTGGATACCCTGACGTTGTATCAAAAGTATTTGCAGATTTGAATGTAGGTAATCTGCATGACTTTTTCAACAATCGTGTGGTTAAGTATCATGCTAAAATGAAGCAAAAGTGTGAAGAATTAAAGACACAATGTGAAGCAATGGTTATCGGGGACATGGCACCACAACTAAAGCTGGAAGAAGTTCCGGAGTTACATTTTCCAGCTGCATTGGATGGAGCATTTACCCCTTCCTTGGAGCCGGGGTTCCAGATGCTGCATAGTCTGGAGCAAGAGCAACTGCAAGGCCTGGATCTCCTGGACACTGTAGCAACAGATGAAATCAAAATAGAACCGATGGAGTTCTCACAACCAGAGACAGCAAAGCTGCCTTCACTGTCTCCTAGTGCTAAAAAAAAGAGAAAATAAAATTTGAACTACTCAATATTGTTTTCTTATTTTTATGCATTTAGTAACTTTCCAAATAATGAAAATAATTAAAATAAATTTTAAAGATTATGCAAGGTTTGAAATTATCATTTTGTTCTAAATTAACCAGTTTTAATTCTGTTCACCTTATAATAAATACTTAGTAGTAATGTTTCTCAAGCCATGCATCGACTAATATCATAAATGCGACGATTTGACAATCACGAAAGTACAATTTTGAATTTTGTGTGCATTAAATTTTAAATAAGTAAATATAGCAATTCAAAATCTTAAATGTAAAATTTACACAACTCTACCATTGAATGAAACAAAATAATTATAGCACCAAATAATTTATTTGAATCAGATTACAAATAGAAACCAGTACTGATACCAAGACAACCATAATTGATTACCATTATTACACAATTATATACAATAAAATTAATAAGCCGAAATGTAATCTGAATATAATATGAATAATCTAGTGCTAGTACTCTACACTGCACATGAGTAACATGTAAATCTGCACCTTTATGAAATGTCACAAATCAAATAAAATATTTTCAATTATTACATAAGTGTATGCCAGAACATTATCAGATAAACAGCACAATATTCATTAAAAATAATAATAATAATTGGACAGTAATATTCTAATGATTCAAATGGACAATCAAACAATTATGATACAAAGACAAAATGGTGCTGATCTTATTATCCTACCATAACTGATATGCAAAGCTTGTATTGCTTTAACACTCAAAAGGGTACCTAACATACAAATGGTGAAGTTTGATGGAACAAGTATTTTCTCGAAACAAACTTAAACAATAATGACTAATTATGAAGAAAACAAACTTAAATGTTAAGGAATGAAGATCTTGATACCCATGACAAACAGACACATGTCGAGTAATACAAATGTATCATTGGTCACATTTCAGAAACAAAATATTTGTTATTGATGAAGTGACAATAACTTGTAACCAAAATGTTTGAAGAAATTTACAAATTTCAATTTTGTGAGACATAATTGTGTCATAATCGTTTAGCTGCTTTTATATGTCACTTCATCAACAATTAGTATTTAAGGAGCCGGTTTACATTTAGCTGTCCAGTTCAGACTTAACAAATTCACAATATCTAGGCCCAAAGCTTGATGCACTTTCATTGTTACAACATAGACTGCTATCTTAAGATGACAAAAAATCACATTATCTTGAGCTTACATATAATATGGCTATTGGTAATATTGCTTGTCATGGGCTGCAACTTAATCTACCCTACAACTATCCAGGTAAGAACTGTACATTGAGAACCTCAGTGAACTCGCTATGGTATTTACTTCTTTTCTGGTGGTGTAGTCTTCTTTCTTTTGAACAGCAGTATGTGGGGTTCTGAAATAAAGCAAAAAATATTATGAGCTCAGTCAGTATTCAATAATAATTGTAGTAGGTTAGCAACTTTCCAGCGAACGTGATAGTAAATTACTCAAATAATTTAAAAAAAACCTAAATAAAGACAAAATTAACATGAACAACTAAAGTTATTTCCTACTACCTATTGTTGTTAACAACAATTAAAATGTAATATTTTTATAGTATCAATAAAAAAAATGTATATTCTATAAAATATTGTATATGCGATAATCGAGGAGATGTTACTGTGACAACTTTTTTTGGAATTGAATAGGTTATAAAGAGGCCTTTACTAACTTAAAAGGATCAACAGATAATAAATAATTAGGATAAGTTTTAGTTAACAAAGATATTGCTAAATATATGTATAAAGCTAATATAATATAATAATAATAATTGTTTTGAAATGTATGTTTGACAACAATACTCTTCATCTTTCTCATTCTTCTCTATCCACAAAGCAAAATAATGATAACTGGATCGCTTACCAGGTTGATGTGTCATGTAATGCACCCATCCCTGGCTCTGCTGGACGCCAATGCTGCGCCATTCCTGCTCCGACATCAAATGGTTCTTGGGCACCAGCTTGACCATCTCTTTTGGCAGAACCACATGTCTGCAGAAGAAAAATTAAAAATACATTTAATAGCAGTACTTATGTTATATGAAAGTATATCTATAGGACACAATTCTGTATTTCAAGTAGTACATTATATTAGTAGTACGTTCACATGAAATGGCTTGCTGTTTGAATTTTATTGTTCAAGGTTATGACTTCTTTGCATAATACAAAATAGCCTCTAGATAAAATACAACTACGACAGCTTTATATAGGATACAAACAGAAAATAATTTACCTATATTCATGTTCTTCGTCGTAATATTTCTCTGAATAATAGATGTCTCTCGACATGGTACCAAATCAATTTTTAACTTTGTCTTGCACAAAGACCCTTCGACAAATTGTTCCTTCTTCAACGTATCTAGTCACCAGCACCAGTAAAGTTAAACTACAACCGTTTTTCGCTTTATTCAATACAAATTTTCAATAAAACTTCTCACAGAAATCACAAATTCAACAATAACTTCAGCAGCAAATTCAACACGGACGTTAACGAATTTCAAAATTCGAATTACGGTCAAGAAAACATTGCCAACATAAAGAAAAATGCTGTCAGTTATGAAAAGAAGTACAGCTATTGTTGTGCCTACGGATTTTTAGAACCGCTTGTTTGCCCCTTCTTTGTTTTTTTTTAAGGAGAGACGTTATATACGTGCCCTTACACTGCTTTCATAGCTTTGCTGTGCAATTATTTGCTAAATTCATAAAGATATTAACTTTATGGCTAAATTATGATAAAAAATACCTAGTCTAAAAGATCCCATCAAAAACAATACTTGTCAAAAAAACCAAGTCTCGCAACTCAGTTGTTCTACGGTAAAAAGTTGTGAGATCCATGTAATACCAAGTCCAGGCCAGGAAATCTTTAACGTTTTACATAAATTTTACAGCAGTTATGTAGGTATCTAGAAAACTGGACCGAAATTGAAAAATTTTACTCGACTTGGCGGTTGCACTACCATGCCCCCAAATTATTTTAGTTTTTCCTTGATTCATACACCAAACACTACTTATATTCCAAATTTGAAGCTTCTAGGTCTGCTAGAAGTGCCTTAGAATTTTGATGATCGGTGAGTCAGTCAGTGAGTCAGTGAGTGACAAAATTAAGTAACTTTGACCCGTTATAATTCGTAAACTACTGGTTCAAATTGAATGAAATTTTAAACATACCGTGTCTTTACAATGCCTGCATAGCTAATGAAAATTCAGCCTTCTAGTTTTATCCACAACGAAGTTACAGGCGGTCGAAAATGGCCTGAATTGCTTCGAGAAAAGGATGGTACGGCCGTGCCGCTTTTTTGCTCGACTTGGTGGGGGCACTGCCGTGCCCCCAGATTACGATCTTTAAATGCCTGATTATTAATGTAGCGTGTCGTGTCGCGAGTTCATAATCATATTCATTCTTCATGCAATAGTAGAAACGGGAAAATAGTTGATTTGACATTAGGTACACAGAGCGGTATTTGCCGGTTTGCCAGGGACGTATTTTACTAAGCTCAACATTTTTGATGCAACTTCAAATGAAGAATGTTCACTAATTTTGTTTTTTAGCTTTCTGTATTCTCTGTTAAAAATAAAAAATACACGTGAAAGAATTATTTCGATACGTCAATTAGTTTCCAAGATATTGAATTTTAAAAGTGCGGGCGGCGGCCGGCCCGCCATTTTATGCGCGTGACGTCATATTACAACGACTGGCTCATATTTGTATGGGTGGAATCTTGCAAACTGAATTAAGACCCACTTCCAGGCAACCGATTAAGCTGAAATTTCGCAAACACATGTGATTTGGATGACCATGCAATATTATGATGACATGGAGCTGATCTGATGATGGAGCTGGAAGGTGGCCATAGGAACTCTATAATAAAACGACTTAAATGCATCGAGTTTGGGCTCGTTCGTTTTGTATTGATGAGTATTTTAATTCTATATAGTAATCGGGGTCTAATGATGGAGCTGGAAGGTAATTCGCAATAAAACGACACAATCGCATCAAGTTTGGGTTTGGTTCAATTTTAATTTCTGTGATGGGTCTGGGTGTTAATATGTATAATAAGTTTGTATTTACAAAAAAAAATTATTTAAGTATGTTTATATCCGTTTTCTAGTGAGCGGACGCTGTGAATGTACGTCACACGGGGTCACGTGACCGTCGGCGGGACTCAATATTTAAGCGAACTTTGAATGCCTATAAAATCATAACTACTGGGTATTTTTGAATGAAATAAAAACTAATCTATTTGTAAATGTAAAAGCTTAACTGTAACATAGGTTTCAAGTGATTTTGCATACCTAGTAACATTCTCAATTACCATGAAGGCATTTATTTAATTTAAAAAAAAACAAACATTAAGGTTCCAATCCAAACATGGGCATAATGTTAATAATGAAAATACGCGTCATACATAGAAATATTTATTAATTTATTTTATTTATGAATTAAATAAATAAATTCTAATTTAAATAATGTGAATTTATTTTGCTTCTGTCTCTTTAAACCTATCGTTACGTATTTTTTGATTATCTTTTTCAGTCTTCGAGTTGCTAAAGGTAGTTTCAGCGCGACTATGTAACTGGTGAATGTGTCTCTTAAGGTTGGAAGCCCGAGTAAGTCGCAGGCCGCATATAGTGCAGACATGAGAGCGATCACCCGTGTGGGTTGCTATGTGCTGCTTCAAGTCACCTCGCGTGATGAACCCTCGACCGCATGTGTCGCATTCGAATTTCTTTTCACCCGTGTGTCTTCTGTAAGAATACAAACAGCAATACAAAAAAAATACAAACTATTATAAATATTGTTTGTAAAAAAATATACTAACTTTGTATGATACTGCAAATGTCCTATTGTTCGAAAACTGCGTGGACATAGTTTACATTGGTATGGCAGCTGTCCAGTATGTTTCCTCCTGTGGGCTATCAGCCCTGAAGATTGGGCGAAAGATTCGCCACATATCAAACAACTAAGTGGCTTTTCACCCTGAAATCCAAATATGTTACTAAATAAAATATTATGTTATTTTTTAGTAAACAAAAATTAAACTATGATTACAGCAAATGATAAAAAAATATGTAGAAGAAATTGATCAACTTAGAGTACCTCTACAAATAATTACCCTAATAAATTATAACCTTTGGGATATTCTAAGGTTTCATAATGACATTGGAATGTTTTATATTAATTTACCCAATAGCTTAAAGTGAAGAAAAATAGTTCTTCACTTTAAGCTCCATCCAAACTTTTTTAGGCTTTTTGTAAAGTAAAAGGGCATTTTTTATTTTAATACACAATTCTTACTGTATGAGTCCTTAGGTGAACTTTGAGGTTCTCTGGAAGCGAGAAATGTTTTCCACAGTGGGGACAAGAATACGGACGAGTTCCAGAGTGTGTAACCAAGTGTGTTTTGAGTCGATATCTGAAAATGGTAAAAAAATTTACAATAGACGTGTTGACACCACCAATCAATTTTATTGTACTTTTTAAAACTATTGTACCTACTGTCAAAACGAAACTCCATGGATTTTGTATGGCACAATTTGTTAACTCAAATAAAGTACTTTTTCAATTACAATGCGACCAAAAATTGTAATTTACAGGTAATTAATTAAGTTTTTAAGACCAAAATAAAGTCTTTTTAGAAAAATTGTGTGTGTGATTTCGAATTATTGGGCAATCGTGTCAAATTGTCTATTACTTATTCAGCTACAAGAGTATAATAGGGAATAGAGCCACAAAAGTAAAAATCATAAATTTTATTGGCTAGGACTCACGATGATGACATGACTCTCCCACAAATAGAGCATTGTTGCTTTTTTCCTCTCTTCTTTTTATCAATATTTTTGGGAATTTTAGCTATAACTTTACTATCATAAATTGTGCCCTCATCTGTGGAGTTCTGTTCAATTTTCATGGAATCATCATCACTATTTACAGAATCATATGTGTCAGTCTGATGATTAGTTAGTTCCAACTTATTTTTGAGGGAAGCCCGTAGTTGTTGGTCAGACACTCGACACAAATCAATGAAGTCGAGACAATTGTTTAGAAGTGTAAGGCACTTAGAACATATCATGGTAGGTAAACCATCATCTGAATAAATCTGAAAAGATACATGTAAGTATTAATAGAGCCCCAAAACATTTTGGCAAACAAAAAATAATTTAACTAAAAAGCCAGGAACTAGACAACTTAATTGACTGTTAATAAAGATTAAAGGTAATAAGGAGTACATAATGCTAAAGAGCTTACCTCTATTTTTGCGATGAGCATTAATTTCGTAGAAATCATCACTTTGTCTTCTTTTGAGAAAATATTAAACATATTTGTATGATCAACAGAATGGGTCAAACAAATCCTACATAGTATTTTGTTATTCATAATTAATTATTTATTTATTTTTAACATGGAAACTAATACGCTAGGGAAAGAAAGTAAATTTAATTTGTTACAAATTATCACAACAAAACAAATAAACAAAACCAAAACTTTATTAAATTGGCATTACTATTTTACCGTTTAATGGGACAAGAGCCAAATGGCCAACACTGCTTGTTAATAAAGTCCGTAGGCACTAAGATTATGGTAGCATTATAGAAAAAAAACCTGCCCCCCTAGACAAAACACACTTTTTGATCGAATCGAAAATCGAATCCGTCAAAACTCCATACAAAAAAGGGGCTTTTCGACCACTTTTCGACTGGTTTGCGATTATAATTTGCATTTTCTCTATGATTTGCACTTTGTCTAGACCCACTGTATATGTTTTTTTCTTTTATTTTTTTTTGCCTTAAAATAATTTTTGTTGTTTTGTTTCAACTTTCACTGAACTCGTGTTTGTTTTCTCTTTTAAAAAATGACTGTAAAACTGTATCATTTTCCATTTAGCGGCCCTTCTCGTGGTGCATTGCTTGCTGCTAGATCAATTGGCGTGCCTATAGAAATAGAGATAGTGGACTTATTCAAAAAAGAACAACTCAAGGAAAGTTTTATAAAGTTGAATCCTCAACATTGCATACCAACGTTGGACGACGACGGTTTTGTTCTCTGGGAAAGCCGAGCGATTGCGAGCTACTTAGCTGATAAGTTTGGCAAGGATGACCTTCTTTATCCTAAAGATTTAAAACGGCGCGCCCTTGTAAACCAGAGACTGTATTTTGATAGCTCTTCTCTTTACGTGAAAATAAGAGCGATTTGTGTACGTACAACGTTCCTAATAATTAAAATTGCAGGTGATAATAATGTATGTTTATGTATAAATTAATGTCTAGAATCTAATTACATTTATTTTGCAGTTCCCAATACTTTTTCATGGAGAAACGGAGATAAAACCAAACCTGAAAGATGACCTCAATTCAACCCTTGCTTTTCTTGAGCAGTTTTTGAGTGAAAGCAAATGGGTAGCTGGTGATAATGTCACCATTGCAGACACATCTATCTATGCATCTTTGTCTAGCATACTTGTGAGTAACACATCACCAAAGACTATTATGTATTTTTAATGATTGTATCTAGTGAACTAAAACAACTTCTTGTTTCAGGCTGTAGGATGGGACATTTCAAAGTTCTTGAATATCACCCGTTGGGTCAAACAATGTGAATCTCTACCTGGTTATGCTGAGAATGAAGAAGGAGCTAAGGCATTTGGAGAAGCTGTCAAGAAGAACCTTAAACAGTAAAAGCCATTATTACAAATATAACATTTGTTGTATATTTTTCAATTAAATCTTATGATAAAAACATTATTATGTTAACACTGTTTTATCTGCAAAACTTCATCACTAACTGTTGTTCATTTCTAACTTTTCTCCTTATAATTATCTCAGAAGTAAACCCTAGTGCTGCCATGATTGCAGCTACTTCATCTGGAATGTTTTCTTCGATCAGCAAAAGATAAAATGTGCCGTTGCGTGCTAGCTTCTTTGGTATCATATCCAGTAGTTTATCGGTCACCTCTCGACCTTTCACTCCTCCTGCCCAACTTGCAGTGATATCTTTGCCACCACACTCGTCACTTTCGGTCACCACATATGGTGGATTAAACAATATAACATCAAACATGTGATCAGTGAAAGAATCAACCAGATTCATATTCACAGAGTCCAAGATCACCTTATTATGATTGGCTGTACTTCGTGACATGACACAAGCTTTATAGTTGACGTCTGTGCTCATGCAAAATGTCCCTGGAAATGCCATACCTACAGCAGTGATCACTAAACCACTGCCCGAGCCAACTTCTAAACAAAATGTGGGGTTTTTTGCTTTTAGGTACTGTAAATCTTTTTCGATAGCATCTATGAGTAAGAAGCTATCTTCGGCTGGTTCATAGACATGGTCAAACTCCTTTTTGTCTATGTGGTTTTGGTAGGGGGTCTCCATGTCAGTTGATGCTCCCTCTCTCTGATATGACTCCACTAGTGCTTTGCTCAGGTTCTTGAGGCGCTGGTTCCGATATTACTGTAGGACGAACACTTTTTTCTTTATTAATTGTGCGTCTAATCTCATTCAGTCTATCCTGGAAAATAAATGTTATTCTTATTAGATGGCCATGAAATCCTGAATCACTTTTTGCATAGGTATGAAGTTAGGGTATGTGGAGGGAAATTATTATGAAATAACACTTACTTGTGAGGCTTGTAAGACATTAAGTACAACAGTCACTTTGTGTTTGCAGGCGATCAATTTCTTAACATAAGGGTCCAAATCAGGGTGGTTGTTGAGCGCCTCTCGCACCTTCTGAAGCTCTTCGTTCAAAGAATCAATCTGCTGCTTCAATTCCAGTTGTGAAATCCTGGAAGACAAGGTATTTAATTTTTAATAAGTTTTTATTTTTTACAATAATTAATTACAAGTTAAACTGAAGTTAGACTTACCTAGTAGCTCTTACTCTATCGTCTAGTTGGTCAACCGTTGGCTTCAGGAGGCCTAGTAGGCCTTCGGCTAAGGTATCCCGTGTCGGGTTGTCGCACAAGTTGCCAGTGTTCTCGTCAGCCGATGTGGTGGTGCTCTCTGTGTCGTCCATCGCGCGCACGATACTCAAACCTTCATTGCTAATGATAGGAGAAGTCGTTAGTTGATAAAATATTCGAAGGTGATTATTTTAACTAACTTTTGACAATACGTCCCGACTCCGACAACAAAGCAGCTGTTCCACGCAACTGTCAATGTCAGCTGAGGTGGTGACAGTCATGTCAGTGGCGTTAGGTTGGCAGCCATGCAATTATGCTGCGTTCAACTCGCACGAAATTAGGTATGTGCAAAAAGTAATATAGTTTCGAGCGTATAGTATAGTTTGCGAAGGAGACGGCATTTATGTCAGTATAGCCTGACCAGGAACATAAAAACCCTGGCATAGAGGCGCATCAATCGCATTTGATAGTGCAACACTGAGTACAGTCGTACCTGTGTTAAATTAATAGGCTAACTTTATTTATCAGGATTAAGGATTACGGGCTAATTTAATATTTTCATAAATTAACGAAAACATATTATTATAGGTAACCTGGTTTAAATAAATTAAATGAAACCATCAATCGAGCTAGTAGGATTTATTTTATTATTCATCAATAATCAAATTCAGAACTTGAATATTCAACTGCAATGTCTGCTAATGAACGCTTCAAACTCGGTACTTCTTTCCCAATTCCATAAAATTCAACACTTAGAAAGTGACAAAAAACTTTAAAATAGGTAGTTGAAACAAACCACAGCTAATTTTCATAGTGGACTGTACTATACGATAAACATGTCAGTCAATTTGACAACCTTTGTTGGAAACATTATTCAATGAAAATATTGTCCGAACCCTTGGTATTTCTCTTCGACAAATACTTTAACACATTGTGAACCACTTTTCTTTCACGACTATAAAAAGATTTTAGCAATTTCATTCACAAAATCAATTGCGCACATTTAAAATAAAGTTTGTTTACACTTTGACAGCAATAGACTGACATGCAAGGTGACATGTCAATGAAGTTTTTAGTTATTGTTGCCATTAAAAGAAATTAGTACCATTAGATTTCTGCAACATGGCGAGGGTTTTTATGTTCCTGGTCAGGCTATAACTCACATTATTCATTAGTTTAAGTACAGTAGAGTTCATAAATATGTTGGCAGTGCCAATGCTTCAAAATATTGTTAGCGTCATAACGATCATATTTCAATAAAAAATCAAACACCAATAAAATGTAATCATAATATCATAAACATGTTGCGGTAGCTCAGTGTTTATAATACTGCGCTACAATATTTTGAAATATGGGCACTGCCGCTATATTTATGGACTCGACTGTACCTATTATAATACATCTCATAAACATGTTACTGATAAATTAATAACGTTACGGGTGATAATGAAATTCAGTTTCGACAAAATGAAATTTAAACCTATAATAATAATTGTCATTTATTGTTGTTTCTACGTCAGTAGCAATGGTGAAAAAAAAAATGTTTTAAAATCGGTGTGCGCTACTTACTTTACGACCACGGTGAATGTTCTTGATATCAGTCTTTGTAGTTAAGTTAACGATTTATTACCTACTCCTAAGTACTACGCATACCTTGCGGGTACGAAAATAAAAGGCATGTTTTATAAAATCTCTTTATTTCTACACAGGCACACGCAAGGCAGTCGTGTCTATAACTCTAAAAGTGGCTTAAAATTACATATCGCCGTATGCATCTATCAAAATTGACTAAATTATTCATAGCTACTAAATTACTGAAATACAATATTTTGCTAACTATCCCTATTTTTGAGCAAATATAAAATCTCAGTCCACAAAGACTACAAATTCAATAAATATCTATATATATAAAAGAAAGTCGTGTTAGTTACTTCGCTTATAACTCAAGAACGGCTGAACCGATTTAGTTGAAAATTGTCAGGGAGGTAGTTTAGAGCCAGGAGAAGGACATAGGATACTTTTTAGTGCCATTAAGGCGGAACAAAGTTCGCCGGGTCAGCTAGTTTATCCTATAAATAAATAAAAACTGATAAATATAGTGTGCATTGGATAATTCGATACTTTTTGATTGTAATGAAGACATTTTTATTGTTTGCTTGTAGGTTAACATTATTACCACTATAATGAAAACTTTGGCGGTATTTATAAAGGTTTTTAAAAAGTCATGTTTCGTCAGTCATTCGATTCTATTATTACATTTTGCTTACTCTTCAACTCGAAACTGGGTCAGTAATAGATAATAATATTACACAAAAATGAATTCAGATATTAAGTATTATTGTGATTTTATCAGATTAAACTTAAAAATTTATATTTCAAGCAGGATTGGACATTTCAATGTTTTTGAATAAAGTAAACGTGTAGGTACTCAGTTGGTTATGTATGTAACTACTTGAATTTTTACCAATAAATTACCTTAAACCAGAACATATTTTATAAAGTATCCATAAGCATACGCATTTGTTCTTTCACGTGGCCTTCCATATCGGAGAAATCTCGTAGTATACCTTCTATCATTTCTATAAGCATTGTAGGCCATTGAAGTTCAAGAGTTCGCAACCGTTGCGCAGCTCCGCAAGCTAGTTCTATAGCATGTGATAATTGTCCGCGACCACGTACTCTCCAACTCATATCTTCCTGCTAGGAACAATGGATATTAAATATTACTTTTACTTAAAATATAAAAAAATATTTGAAAGCAAACAATCATTACCTGAGACACATTCCCTTTCTTATATTGAAGAGCTTCTTTTGCTATTACATCTCTCAAAGCCGGATCTGCTGCTCTTAACCATGCTTTAGCACTAACAGAACTGTTTCCGCTTCTCCCCAATCGTGATAAAAGTGGTTGCAATGGAGCATCTGGTAAAGCTCGTAGCACTATATCGCTAAGACCGCCATATGTTTGGTTTGCAGCTTTTATATCTTCATCAGTTACCTTATAAAAGTAATTCATAATCAAAACTAGTTTTAAATAATATTACTTATCAAATAATTATACAAAGAAGTGCAGGTTACCGGTTCATCGTTAATTTCTTTTAGGCCCCAATGTGCTAGTCGGTACACAGCATATTCTCGCCAAATCTTTGTATGTATTGGGTTGCCTTCAGACATAACTGACAAACCAGTTAAGCCACGTAACTCTGCTAAAGCATGTAATTGGCCAAGCCACTGAAGACCAGTTGCTCTCACGGATATATGAGTTACATTCGGAAACCTGTAAAAAAATCATGGTATATTTTTAGTGATTTTATAGGGCGAACTGCCGAAGTTTAAAAATCATAAGTAGGTACTCACTTTGTTTTAAGTTCAGGCAAAGATTGTGCTACGGCGTTGAAGTGTACATAATGAAAAGCAGCACGAGAAACTGTCCGAGCTCTTTCCCAGTCCCAGTCTCTAGAAAGACGCCTAACTGCACCGGCTCCCCATGCACTGACCACACCATCACAAACTTCAACTAGATAATCAACTCCTGAAAAAGAAAAAAAATCTTTTTAGAAAGTACTGAATTATATTATGATTGCAAATACGCAAAAAGTATTGCTGCAAACAAACCTTGTTCTCTGTCTTTAGACAAAGGCAAAATAGGCTTTGGAACTGGTTCAGATGATTTGAAACTAGCTAGACTTTTTCCAGGTTTTGCTCTTGCTGTTGAAGCCCGATTGGCTGATGAAGCTCTTTCATTTCTCCTGGATATTGTTGCACTTCTTATATTCCTACTACCATTTCTACTATTAATAGAACCTTCTCTTCTTAATATTTTACTATTTTGTTCACTGCCCGATGTGGATGGTGTAGCGACTGAACCCACGTTTGTGCTGCTAGAAATATTGCTAGCATTCTCACTATTATCAAAGTTTTTGTTTTTTATCCTTCGGCTTTCAGGATCACAAACTGATTTTGAACGCATAGTGCTAAAATCACGACGTCTCAAAGCTGTTGGCATGCGTCTTATTTGCCTTTTTCTTGTTTCTTCTTCACTGTCACTAGATGACGATGGTAATGAACTAAATGAAGAGTCAACTATTGGATCTACACTAGAAATACTTTCCCATCGTTTTAATATTGGTTCAGTGCCATCGGATAGTTTTACGTTTTCTAATGACGATATTATAGGTAAAAGAATCGGTGGTAAACGCAAATCACTACTCGTAGAAGTTGAATGTGAAGCATCTGTGTCTTGAGAGGCGCTTCTTTCTGAAAAGTTAACACGTCTTTCTGAAGGTTTTGCTGTAGAACTTCGCTGTAGTTTTCTTGTTTGCGATACTTTTGCCACGTTCTCGTTGTTTATTTTGATGTTAGTGTTACTGTTACTATTTTTAAAGTCTGAATCCTCAGCGTCTACGTGTTGTAGTGAAATAACAACATCGGGAAGATTTGAAGTCTCAACAGTTTGTATTTCACTTGGAGTGACAACTGCTGAAGATGAGTCTAATTCAAATTCTTTTTCCGCATCTACATTTTTAGTTTGACTCGCAGTAGAAAAACATTTGTTTTCCGACCTGAAATTATATGAAATTAACTTTAGGAAGCCTACGCGGTGTGTCTATTTTATTGTATAAAATGCGTTATAAGTTATAAAACATGGTTTTGTATCTCTAAAAAATGGTTAATGCGGTTCAAGTTAGCACCTGAGTAACTCCCAGTTAGTCCGTGCATTATGTATGATTTGATCACGTCGTGCTGCTTGCTGTGCCGTCCCGCCTAGAGCACAGTAAGCTGCATGAGCAGCTTCTTTATTACTTCGCCAAGCCATTGCGGATCTTCGAACCTGTGAGATAAAAACGTGCTTAAATTCTCATACAGACAGATAAAATAGCTGATACACTGATGTTAAAATCCATACTTGATCTGTTACGTGCATGCCTGTTAGCGTTAACAGGTTTGGAAGATAAGATACTAGAAACGGTGTAATGTCTCCTCCCAATGCAACTGGATTTCCATCCAAAGCTATATCGATCAATGAAGTAGCTTCAGCTAGAGATGAAACATCTTCTACACTGCAATAGTAATAAAACATGTATTATTAATTTTATTTCTAACTGCCTCGAAATAAATGTCTTATTATCCTGAAATTAAAACTCACCTTTGCAAGTCATTGTTACCCAAGTAAAGTTTTTGCAACTTTGGTGTGTGTTGAAATCCAAGCATTTTCTTCAAACGATTTCTTTTAAAGTTCAGTTCTCTCAATGACACTAACCCTTGAAGGTCAGTTTGTCCAATACATCTTATTTGATTACCAGCTAAATTAAGTACTTTTAGTTCACTTAGATTAGATAAGCCACTAACTTTAGTTATTCTATTTCCGTGTAAATCCAGAACTTCTAACTTTATCAGGTTTGAAAGTCCTTCTATTCTTTTGATTCTGAAATAAACAAATCTGATGAAGAACTTTTTCGTAAGCAAGTACTTTCGTACCAACAATAAAATTTTAGAGACTACATTACCTGTTTTTGCCCATAAGAAGCACTCTTAAACTAAAAAGTCTTTCTAAACATGTTATTTTATCTATTTGATTGTCATACACATCTAGGAATACCAGTTTCCCTAAATCTAAAGGTGACAGACCTGAAAGGCTATTGATTAAGTTATGTTGTAGTGACAATAATCTTAGACCAGGCTCTCCAACTATATGGGGAATAGATGATAGTCCCCTCCTGAAACGAAGAATCGATTATTACTCTATAAATACCTTTGTTCATTTGGAACCAGACAAATAATGATTTAATAATTGGTTAAACGTCAATCCACAAATTTTAATTACTTATTTTAAAATTTAAACGAATATTGAGAAGTCATAGAGTCGAATTAAAAATCTTACCTATCCAAAGTTATCCTATCTGGTAATCGATCCTTTTCCTGTGCAGTTCTTGAAAGCTGTACTTTTCCTTCTCCCACAGCTTGTAAATTAATTGCGTCGTCTTTGCCATCTTCTTTTGGTAAAAAATCATTTCTGTGGTAAAAATTATTAATTAAGGCCGGGTAGCAGAGAAAATGGCGAAAATGAGGTTTTCATTTTTCATTTTTGAGGTACTAAACAGTAAAATTAAAGGCTAAGATTTTTATTGGGCATAGTTGAGGATATTTTCTAGGGCTATTAACGGATGGAAACACGATTTGATGAAGTTGACTCGATAGAATAAATTCCCAAAGTTACCTCTATTCGTTTTCTATTTATGGTTTTATTTTTAAAATAAGCGATTTGAGATTCTAAATCTTTTACTAAACTAAAGTTCAGAAATAACTTGAGGGCTTTTAACGGATGAAATTTTTATATTGCGTCTTATTTAGTTACTATGTTAAAAAATGTGGAAAAAATCGTCCATGACGGCTTGGACAATCTCAATCAGTCGCGCGGTGGCGCTTACGGAGGACGGACGCGTGTCAGTTTTTTGGCCGTGACAGTTCGCGATTTGTCAATATTTTTGACAATGATGACTTTGATGAGTCACAGTATAATAATATCAGTGTTACTGGAGAAAGCTTAAATTTTTGATAATTAAGAATTATCAATTTTGTCTACCTATTGAAATTTAAATCGTTCGCATCCTTTTAAACGAAGACTCTACTCATGATACATAGTACATTCCTCAAATATGAGACAAAACCAATGAGTTAAAATTACATTTTAATAGTACCTACATACAATCGTCTTACACTCTTTAGAAGAGCACACTGACACAAATAAATAATAAAAAATACTGTCTAAGGTCTGTAGCTAAAGGTTTAAGCTGTAAGATAGAAGAATCTTGTAGCCAAAAAGATGGCAGATGCAGCAGATGTCAACGGATTTAAAACTGGAGTTCATATGACTCCTTGTAGACTTGAGTCTCTAGAGCGTCCCTTCCTCCACCATGCGTAAGAATGTTTCAAAAATACTGTCTAAGGTCTATAGCTAAAGGTCAAAGCTGCAAGATAGAAGAATCTTCTAGCCAAAAAGATGGCAGATGCAGCAGATGTCAACGGATTTAAAACTGGAGTTCATGTGACTCCTTGTAGACTTGAGTGTCTAGAGCGTCTCTTCCTCCACCATGCGTAAGAATTTTCACAAAAATACTGTCTAAGATCTGTAGCTAAAGGTCTACGCTGCAAGATGGAAGAATCTTCTAACCAAAAAGATGGCAGATGCAGCAGATGTTAACGGATTTAAAACTGGAGTTGATGTGACTCCTTGTAGACTTGAGTGTGTAGAGCGTCTCTTCCTCCACCATGCGTAAAAGTTTTCCAAAAATACTGTCTGAGGTCTGTAATAAAAGTCTAAACTGCAAGATAGAAGAATCTTTTAGCCAAAAACAATATGGCAGATGCAGCATATATCAACGGATTTAAGACTGGACTGGCACCACCTTGCAATGTCATCCTCTCATTGTTATCTGTAATGTAAATTATTTTTAAAATGTATTTAAAAAATAAAATGTTCGTTTTACTATTTCAATAATCTGACCTCTCAAGTCAACTACACTACACAAACACCTTTGTTCTGACATTTTTTTGCAGTCCGATAACTTTCTTATAAGTCGTAATATAAAGCTGAAATTAACAGGATAGCTTATTCAAGGAACATTTTAATTTGTCCATTGTATGCCATGTTTGTTCCCTTGTTATAAGGGATCGCGTATTCGGCCACGAAAGTAAGACTATTAAAATAAATTAGATTTCTTCTGTGGTTATAAAGGTGTACCAAGGGTACATGCTACACCTTTTTATTCGATTGTAAGAGTACTGGTTTACTCACAAATCCGTTTTATCTGATTTTCGAAATCATTTAATTACACTGGTGTTTATCATTCAAATCAATGACTAATGTTTGAACTAATTTGGACATATCAAGGTCTATCATTGGTATTTTTTTTTTTGTATGGCTTCCGACATTGAAAAAAATATATTTCACAAGTAAATAAAAAGGCGTAGATAAGAATTAACATTATTTTATTTATTTAATGAAGAGATACTAAAAATTGGCATTTACAGTTTCTAAGTATTGTACACCGTTCAACTACCCACCCGCCATCCTGACGTCAGGTTGGCGGTGGAACTTTGTTTTTCGTTTAATTTTGTTTATAGATAAGTACTAAAATTTTTATCTTCGCTATCAAATAATAGTAAAACACTACTAAATACCAGAATATGTTTCATTCGATTTCATGACACCCCACCCGCGGTTCTGACGCACACCCTTATTTTTGGTGCCAACTGCTCGCCCTTCGTATCACAGTTTGTGAAAAATAAAAACGCCGAGAGATTTGAGTCATCCATGCCGGCCGCTGTCCTAGCAGTCCATAAGCAACACTACATGCAAATATGGCAACTCAGCTTGTGAATGACGTCACCTACATTCACGGGCAAGGCGGCTTCGAATTGAGAAACTGGAATTCAAATATTCAGTCTGTACTTCGCGATCTACCTAAAGAAAGCTTGAAATCGACACCTGTAACTTTCAGAAGTGGACAAGAATATGAAGGCGAACGTACTTTGGGCCTAATTTGGTTCCCGTCTGAAGACAGCCTAAGTTTTGATGTGTCATTCAAACGAATTCCCGCGCCAATATTAGCAGGACACAAAAAACCTACTAAACGAGAGATGCTGCGTGTGCTCATGTCGATATTTGATGTCTACGGGTTTTTATCGCCTATCACTATCAAGGGGAAAATAATGTTACAGGACACCTGGAGATCTGGCATTAATTGGGACGATGAAATAACAGACAAAATATTTATCAAGTGGACAGAGTGGCTAAACATACTGAAAAACTTAAGTCAAATACGTCTACCGAGACACTACGAGGCGGCAACGAGAGATAATTACCGCGACGACTCAGAAGCTGTGCGAGAGGGCGCGACACACGATGTGGGAGCGAGCGCGTTGCACAGCTCGCAGCGACCCGCAGCTGAGCGCTATGCACACCTACAGCTACACATATTTTGTGATGCGTCCACACAAGCGATGTGTGCAGCAGGCTGCTGCCAGCAGCTTACTGGCGTTGGATTGATTATAAACAAAACGTTCAAGTCGCCTTTGTATCTAGTAAATGCCGCGTCGCACCTGTGAAGTACGTATCTATGCCGCGCTTGGAGTTACAGGCGGCCGTTATGGCGGGAAGATTAGCCGACAGCATAATTCACGAACACAGAATTAAACCTGAAAGAAAAATATTTTGGTGTGATTCATCTACGGTTTTATATTGGATACGCAATGATGCACGGAATTATAAGGCGTACATCGCTCATAGATTAGGCGAGTTGGACGAACTAACGGAAATAAATGAATGGAGATACATACCTACTAAATTGAACATCGCCGATATCGCCACACGAGAATCCTGCGATATCAATACTTTGAAAAATGAGTAGAAGAGCAATCGTGGCCCCGAGAGGTAGAAATACAACCACCTGAAATTTGCGACCTAGAATGTGTAAACAATATTCAAGTTACAAGTGAGTGTTTACCTGCTGTCCCTGAACCTGAAAGGTTTTCTTCATGGCTCCGGTTGGTAAGATCTATGTGTGCTGTGTTATGTTTTATAGATAGATGCAAGAAAGCTTCTACTGGTGGTGCAGATGGCGCGACAATGGAACGCGCTGAGAACTTGTTGTTGAAGTACTCCCAGATGAAAGCATTCCCAGATGACCTGCACAACCTGCAACATAACAAAAGGTTAGATGGCAAAAGTAAGTTACTTACCTTATCGCCGGTGCTCGCCGATGATGGTCTGTTGAAGCTGGCTGGCCGCATCGATGCTGCAAAAGATATACCTACCTACGTGAAACAACCTGTCATACTCGACGGCCGCTGCCATATCACTCACCACATTGTTAAGTACTACCACATAAAAGCATGCCACGGTAATCAGGAAACGGTCGTGAATGAATTGAAGCAGAGGTACTGGATTTTACGACTTCGACCGACGGTGAAATATATAACCTCGAAATGTATGTTGTGTCGCATCAAGAGGGCTCAACCTCAACCACCCAGAATGGGTGACTTACCTGAAGCTCGGGTCGCTCACCATCAGCGCCCCTTTACTTTTACCGGAGTTGACTTGTTTGGACCTCTGGAAGCGACTGTCAGCCGCCATCGAGAAAAAAGGTACGGTGTAATTTTTACCTGTTTAACCGTTAGAGCCATTCATATTGAAATCGTGAACTGTCTGACTACTGATGCACTAATAATGGCTCTCCGGCGGATGGCGGCCAGAAGAGGGTGGCCAAGATACTTATATTCGGACAATGGTACGAACCTGAGAGGGGCTGATGCTGAGCTGAAGAAATGCATCCTAGAACTAGACGAGAAACTGCTGAAAGAGGGAGCTACAACCTACGGTATGACAACTTCTTGGATTTTTATACCCCCAGCTAGCCCACACTGGGGAGGTGCGTGGGAACGGCTGATTAGAAGTGTGAAGACTACACTTAAGGTAGTATTGAAAGAACGAGCTCCACGTGACGAAACACTCCAAACACTGATGGCTGAAGTGGAACAGATAATAAACAGCCGTCCCCTCACACATGTCACAGTTGAACCAGATAGTACAGAATCACTTACTCCAAATCATTTCTTACTCGGAACCTCCTCAGGCTCACCAACCCTTGGTGCCTTTGATGAATCTGATATGAACCTTCGAAAACAATGGCGTATAAGTCAAAGATTGGCAGACATGTTTTGGAGGCGCTGGGTGCGGGAGGTGCTTCCTGATATGCGTCCGAGACAGAAGTGGCAAGATGAGCAGAAACCCCTGAAAGTGGGAGATCTTGTCCTGATTGTAGACCCCAGCTCCCCTAGAAACGTGTGGCTGAAAGGCTTGATCCAGGCTGTACTAGCCGGCAGAGATGGGCGAGTCCGAGTAGTTGACATAAAGACAAAGTCCGGGCTCTTGCGGCGGAATGCGACCCGCGTCGCACGTATAGCAATGGGTGATGAGTGCTGTAGCAGCACTAAGGGGGGGAGTGTAGGCGACGCGTGAATGCATTATTTGTTTTTACTTAAATACCTAGTTCCTTTGTTATATACCTAACTATGTATTCTTTATTTGGCTTAATTAAACGTAAGGTGTTGCGCAGGTGACGCGAAGACAGCAGATTCGCGAGGGGCAAGAGGCGCGGGAGGGGCGGGCGCGTGCCCGCTAGTTTTGTCGAATACGGAAATCGATCGATCAATTTTTCAGTCATCTTTTGGCACGATCGCGCACGCACGTACTTTGCGTCTCCTCCGTAATCACCATTTTCGTAAATGTATTCGTGTCTTTTTATTGAAATCGCGTTGTATCCGTTACAGACGTCATGACGTACTTTTGAACGTTAACGTCACTGGAATCTCTCCAGAGAAATCTAAAGGCATGGCAATCCTCATCCCTAATCTTTATCCTAAGAAACATGTCCTTTATATCGCCAATAACACCTACAGGATGTTCCCTAAACCTAAACATAATACCCAACAAAGACTGTAACAAGTCCGGGCCTTGTAATAAAAAATCATTAAGTGAGCATCCCTTAGATTTGGCAGCTGCATCTTAAACTAATCGCAGCTTCTGTTTATTGGGGTTATCAACCCCAAAATGCGGCAAATACCATACATGACCTCTAGGGGTAAGTAAATGTTCATTTTCGCTAATTTCACGAGCATAATCATTCAGAAACAAATGTTTAATTATATCACGATATCGAGAGCCATATCCTTCATCACCTGTAATTTTTCGCTCGACAGACAATAAGCGTTTAAACGCTGAAGGATATGAATCAGGCATTACGAAGTCGTCGTATTTCCAAGGCAGTCCGACGTGCCAATAACCATCTATTAATTGTGAAGTTTCATTTAAAATTTCTATTGCGCGTAGCTCGTCAGGATTGCGACGCGGTTTAATACCTACTCCTGTAGACTCCAAAGAAAAATATCTATGAACGGCATCGTGTAGTCGCTTATCACTATACAAGTCACAGTCAAAGGTAGGGGTTGTGGCGGGGGGCAGAGGCGAGTTGTTATTTATTGAGTTAATTAAAGACAAATTCAAAATAGCGTCCGCGTGCCCACCGACAGACCCACCTGTGTATAGCTCGGAACAGTTAGTAAGAGACACAAATGTGACGTCACTCATCCATCCGTGAACGCTCCATCCTAACGGGGTTTTTGTGACGTAGGGCCCACACTGCTGCTCATCGTCTTTTATACATTCAATTGGGGTCATAAGGTGGTAATTGTCTTGACCTATTAACAATTTTGGCTGTGCACTACAATTACATAAACCTAAATGTTTATATTGAGAAAACAAACTTGTATTTGAAATATTTTGCACAGGCAAATTTAATTGCGACATTATTCGAGCACACAAGTTAAAAATATCACCATTACTGTTCATAATATCAAAGTTAACAATTTCAGTTTGACATACCAATTCATCGTTCCATGCGCTCCGCGCGCGCATTGTACTTTGTTTACCATGGAGTCCCAGCTGATCAGCGATATCGGACGCGATCAGGGTCACGGTCGCACCATCGTCCAACAACGCATGTGTGTGAACACTTACACCACTAGGACCGCGCACGGTCACCGGCACTACCTTTAAAAACACTTTATGACACTGAGATTCGATCACATTATTTACTGTTTCATCACTAGAACGATTTTGTGATTTTTCAGGCTGCTCCTTACAGGAGACCGGTTTACTCCAATGTAGCAGGGGGTGGTGCGGCTGCCCACACTCATCGACGTCGCAGTTGGCGGCAGTGCACTCCGAGGGCTCGTTGTGACGTTTTTGTAGGCATCTATAGCACAAGTTATTTGTGCGTGCGAATCTCCAGCGGTCTCTGCGCATAGCACGTTTAAACCGCATGCATTTTTCTAATGCATGAAATTGACGCCGGCAAAACATGCACTTTAACGAAGTGTGCGGCTTGTTGTTATCATCGGCACAAAATAACACGGCTTGGTTGTTTCTGTTGTATGTAAAATCTCTCTTCTTGTTATCAGACTGACTTTGTATGTAGCTAACGCCAGACGATGCAATTTTTTCAGCTTCAGCGTACAGGAACTTTGACAACATTTCAAGTTTAGGTAACATTTTGTTGTTTTGGTTGTTGTGTAAGTAATCTGCCCACTTGGTAATCAAAGTAGTCGGCATTTTAGATATAATAATCGACACTTGCTCAGGTCTGCGTAAATAATCCTCTTCGTTAATAGCTCGTGCAGCTGCGACACAGTTCTTTATCTTGATGGCAAAATTAACTATGTCACCGTGGTAGTTTTGCGACAAGGGCTGCAATTTTTTTAGTTGATGTGATATCTTACGCATTATATTTTCAGGCCTGCCGAATCTGAGTTCGAGAATATCCATAACCTCTCTTGGTGATGTGGCGGTGATAAGCAGTGAGCTTGTGGCCTCCTTTGCGTCACCACGGAGACACTTTCTTAGACGCCATAAATTTTCTGTGTCTGAGTAGTTGCACATGCGTGTAGATTCTATGAACGCTTCTTTAAAGTGTAACCACTCCATGGGGTTGCCAAAAAATAGTGGTAGGTCCTTAGATGTCGCTAGCCTTGTGAGCAGCTGCTGATCAGTGTTTGTCGGCCTAAGACGAGGCAAGGTTGATCGCCTCACGTAGGGCATCTGCCAGCTTATTTACCTCGCTGTTCCTTATTGATGGGCAGCGGGCGGGAGCTTGATCTGCTGGTTTAATGTTCAGATCAGCGTGCGACGTTTCTAACCACTGTGTCACCTTGTCTTTGGTGGATTGTGATGATGCAGATTGACGCGATCCGTCCAGGTCTGCTATATCAGCGTCCAACTTTCTTTCCAGCAGCTCCTTCTCAATGCGTGCTTTTGTACGAGCAGCTGTAGCTTCTGCCAATGCAGCTTGCGCCTTAGCTTCTGCTTGTGCAGCTTCCAGGTCCAATTTGGCCTTAGCTTGTGCTGCTTCATATTCAAGCTGTTTTCTGCGTGCCAGCGAAGAAGAGGTTTTTGCAGATACACTTGCCTTGCTGCTCTTGGTCTGGGAGAAGGTTTTATGGTGAACAACATCTGCTTCGCTTTTGACTTCGCGCTTCTCAACACAATGTGCAGTCGCTTGCTGTCGCCTAGATGCGCCACGTGTGGTCACGCCCGGCGTGTGTGTAACAAGCGACATTCCTGCTTACAGGTTTTATTCCTCGTTGGTGACCCGGTTTGAAGGACGNAATTACTACGCAACAAGAGCTATCTATCTATGTATTTGATTCCGGGATAGAACGACTTTCAAAAAAAAAATTTGCCAGGGTAATGTTTGAAACGTTACCCCAGAAAAATCTGTGTTTTCCTAATAACTTTAAAACTATAATTTGAACGAATTTTGCTATTAGTGGACAAATTTCTGCTCACGATGGACTAATTATTTGCTATACTCTGGACTCTCTAAAGCAAAACATTTATAAAAATTTTGCTGCGGTAATGCACTCCAGGTAACCGTGTGTGATGCTCATTGCTCATAGTGACTTTCGATACAGAGCCCCGTACATACGTTATACATAAATTATGGAAAGAAAACACCCAGACCAATACAAACAAATATGTATGCAATTTTAGTATGATATTTTTATTTATTAATAAACAAAAAGACTGAACAAAATTGATGCGTGTACTGATTAATGTAATTAACTACATGAAAAGCTTTGTGAATTGCAACAACTATAATTTATTATCCAAGCTCTTAATAATCGCTACTACGAGTAACTGATCATAAAATGTTTTTCCAATCGCTCAAGCTCCCGAGGATCTACCGATAGGTCGGGTAACGTAATCTTGAAATTCTTTTAGCCGGCGCGGAACTTCCGGAAGGTCGGGTGACGCCACGCCTCTTTGAACCGTGTTTACTTTGGCAGTTATATTCTATATTCATTCGATTCTAAAATATATTCCCAAAAATTTTGAATTTTGTTGTTTTAATTTGTATCACTTGGATATGATTTGTATTAGAAAGTGCTGTGAGTGTGACGCTTGAACGGAAGGAAGTCAACCTAACCTAACCAACTGCGTATTTCTTAACTGCGTATTTCTATACTGTGTGGCCGCGAGAGCTCTTTGGCGCGCTGTCTTCGGCGAAGTATTGCGCGCGCAGATCTTGACAGCGCGAAATACCTACTTTAGCAGAAATACCAAGCCTTAAAGTAGGTAAATCCAACTCGCAAACATTTTGTTTATTTATTTTGAGCACAAACCCTGATAATGTTGAATTAGAGCGTTGCGCGAACGCTGCTCGAGGGTCGGCGAACGCTGGCCGTATTTGCAAAAACAAACGGCCATCCCCACCCGCGCCTGCGTCCACCCGCGGCCCACCAATATCGAGGGATTGCGCCGATCGACCCCTAGCACGAAATGCTGTTTTCCTGACCTGAAACATTCTGTGTGTTATTGATTTCTCACATATCACGTCAAACTTTCGATTCATATCGCATGTTGCATTACATTAAAGAAACCAAAAAATGTAACATATCAAACTTTATATGCACAATACCTACACTACAGCAATACCTACAACATGCATAGCATTGCCTTAGTTTATGTTACGAAAAATCTATACTCACGTTACCACGGTTGTATGTGATAGGCATTAGCTTTAAAGCAATTAAACTAGTTCTAAAGTTTATCTAATTGGCCCCACTTGAATTTTATTTTATGAAAATAAATTCGTACAAAAGGCAGTTTTGGTCCATTTTAACAGTGTCAACTGGTTGCTAAGTTACAAATCAATCGTCTACTGACGTTGACTTATTTAGGCTCTTTGTTAAAATAACTCCAAGAAAACAATGATTATGTAGGCTGAGAATTGTAATACCTAGAACGATGAGGTATTTAAATAGAAAGAATATTAATAATATTCTATTCAGACTAAAGTTTTTTATGTAAGATAAAATTTATTATGCATTTCTTTTACTGCTGTTATTACTCTTATAGTCGAATGGATTTTCATACACACATGTAACTAAATATTACCACTGAGTTTTTCTTTTTTGTACCCGTTAATTTATTTTCAAGTTTTAAGTGTTTTGTTTTATTTAGATTTAATCAAAAAAAATATTTTTTGAACGCACTGAGTTAAAGTTGTGTGGTTGGCAAACATGTTTCTTTAAAAGTAAAAAAGTCATTTTCTTGGATGAGTCATCATGACATGTGTCAAAGTCAAAGAAGAAAAAACAAAAACAAAACAGCATCAACATTTTGATTTCTAGAAAATTGATAGAAGTAGAATTAATTGCGGATTGAAATGGTTATTGCTAAATGAACCTGCGCAAAGTGTTTTCTTTGAGTTCTTTTAGAAAGTTATTGTCAAGTGTAAGTCCTTTTGGTCTCAAAATGGTAAGGTTTTTCCAAAACCCATTTGAAGATTATCAGCCGGGTGCTGAGCTTGCGATCAGCAAAGACGACGTCAACGCTCAGATCACGGAGCATGTAAAGAACATAACCAAACGATTGCAGCCGACGCGTAAGAATGTCGACGGAGGCCTCTACGTCGGAGTCACCGGCGTCGGTTTTATGTTTCACTACTTGTCTAAAAATCCACTGCTCTCCGAGAACAAGCGAGGATACCTAGAAAAGGCTATGGAGTATGTGAAGCCCGCGTTAGAGACATCTGCGGGCGATAAAACGTCTTTCCTACTCGGCGACGCGGGCACGTATGCCTTGGCCACAGTTGTGCTGAAGGAATCCGGTGATGAGCAGTACCAAGAAATGCTGAAGATGTACAAGTCCCTTTACAGCCAGTTTCTCAATCCAAAGTTCTTGAAGTGTGGTGGTGACGAATTTTTCGTCGGGCGCGCGGGATACTTGGCTGGTGCTTTGTGGATCTCTCGCGAGTTACAAACGCCGGTATTCACAAATGACGAGCTGTACAAAATCTGTGACGTGATGGTCGCATGTGGCAGGGAGTACTCCACCAAGCACAAAAGCCCTTGCCCACTCATGTACCATTATTACAACACAGAATACATTGGAGCTGCACATGGAGTTAGCTTCATTCTACAAATGCTGTTATCTGTCCCTGGATATTTGGATTTCAACAAGTCAGCAGCTAAAGACATCAGGACCACCATAGACTTCATAGCTTCCCTGCAGACTGATGAAGGGAACTGGCCATGTTGTATGGAAGAGGTGGGTTTGAGTGACCACAAGCTGGTTCACTGGTGTCATGGAGCCCCAGGAACTATCTACCTCATGGCCAAAGCTTATCTAGTTTTAAAAGACCAGAGATATTACAATGTTTGTTTGAGAGCTGGAGAAATAGTCTGGCGTAAAGGTCTGCTACGTAAAGGACCAGGCATTTGCCATGGAGTGGCAGGGAATGGATATGTGTTTTTACTTCTCTACAGGTTGACTGGAGATGAGAAGTATTTGCACAGAGCTAAGAAGTTTGCTGATTTTATGTCTACTGATGAGTTTCTAAGGGATGCCAGGCTTCCTGATAATCCTGAGAGTCTATATGAAGGCACAGCAGGCACAGTCTGTTTCTTGGCTGATCTTCTTGTGCCAGATAAAGCTGAGTTTCCTTTTCAAGATGTGTTTTCCACTTATTAATATTTCATCCCTGATTGCTGTTGTTACTTTTCTTGGTAAAACATTATTTATTCTGAACTGTAATTTGATTATAGCTGTTTACCTGCATCTATTTGAATTGGACTGTTGACAGTAATAGCTTGTTACTCATGCAATTTTGTTGTCATTTGTGTTGAAATAAATTATTACTTTCTAGTCTCTACCACCTCATTTTCATTTGCAAGCACCATGGATATAAACTACTTTTTGAATTTCATCTCAATAGCTGAAATATCGCTAGTGATTGATTTACTGAAGTTAAAAGAAATCCAAAATGTGGTCAATATAAATTGTGATGGCCAAAAAAGTATTTTTCACCACAAAATATTGAATGACAATAATATTCATGCTTCATACTGGAGTTTGAATTCTACAGACCAAAATATGATGCAAAGGTCATATCATAAAACTGGGGTCATACTTGATGCTTCATGCAGTAACTGGGAGCAGGCTCTGAACAATTTTGACAACAGCATGTTTAGAAATGAATTCATATGGTTAATTATCACTGAAGATCTTCTATCTACTGCAAGATCATTGACGAATTGCCCCATTGAGATCGATTCTGATGTAACTGTGGCTCTAAAAACTAATGGTATTTTTATGCTGTATGAAGTGTTTCATACAAATTATTCGAGTGGCGTGCTTTCGATACGCAATGTGGGATATTGGGATACATCCTTGCATGTAAATGCTACTTCTTCTAGAAGGGATCTGCAGGGCTTAAAGATGCGGTGTCCGGTGGTGGTCACCGACAAAGTTGTGCATCAAACTTTTGAAGAGTATCTCAGCAAGCACCAAGTGTTTCAAGTGGATTCCCTCCACAAGTTGAAGTTCGTGGCATTGCTGAATTACATTCGCGATATGTACAATATGAGGTAAAGCTGGTGTCATTGCTTTTACAAGGCCCGATTCATTTTTACAAGAGTTATAGGGCCATATAGCTGAGTGGAGGAGAATGCCGAATGGCATTAAGTTCGCCTTATGGACTGTAATTTATGTGCATATAAGTTTTAAATAAATACCTAGACTACGTAGAATACTTTTTTAGCTATGAGCTGCAACGCACGAACTCCTGGGGCTACATGCGTAACGGCTCGTTCGACGGCGTGGTCGGCTCGCTGCAGAGGCAGCACGCAGACTTTGGGGGATCCCCGCTGTTCTTCAGAGCCGACCGCGCTGAGCTGATCGATTACATCGCCGAGACTTGGCAATCTAGGTATCATTTATCATCATGAAGTATGTTAACTACTTCGATAGCGTATATGAGTTTNTTTATGTTCCTGGTCAGGCTATATTAACTTTGAAGATTTTAAGCTTTTAAAGGATTAATAAGATATTATATCTTAAAGTATCTCAATATGAACTAACGCCTCCTTCCAGTGAGTTTGTCTGTATCTACCATGTTCTTAGGACTTGGATTCTATTCCTGATGGATCACAAAAATTAAAAATAACCGTATTATCTCAATTCTGTCAGGACAATGACGACTCCTTTGATATTTCTAATGTCTAACACCAGGATATTGATATTGCTAATTCCAATCCAACCAACATAATGTTTTGACAATCGAAATATTATATTCTACGCCGATTACATTAATTATTCACATACGCCTGTATCTGTCAATTTGTTGGCACTTCGGGTAGACAGACTCACATATTTAGCGATATTTGATCAGTATGGGCATCTAGGGGAGTCCCTTGGACGAATAAACCACTGGACGCGTAACGAGTGACGTTTTCGTCTTTACCCCGCTAGCACTTACCAAGGCTAAATTAGCCATGGTAAATGTTGTCAGGTTGTCACTTTGTCAGTATGACGCCAGCTCTCGAAGAGTAAAAATATCACGAAAAATGGGTAAATGTGCCGTACTTTATTGCAAAAATTATTCCTGTCACACAAGAAATGTTTCTTATCACGCGTAAGTACATTTTAAATCTATTATAGTAGCTATTTTTTCGTAAAATAAATAAAATTTGATATGTAAACAAAATATGATTACGTCATTTTAAAAAGTACTCATTGTACATGTAAATGCTTAAAACATGTAGCATATTTAATTTGGTTGGATTATAGGTTTCATTCATTCATTCACATCTCATTTTTTATGACGTAAAGGGCTTGAAAAATGTCGATAAGTTTATCGATATACCAAACAAACTGAAACTGAAATTATTCAAATTAATTTTAGATTTTGATAGATTTTTTTGTTTTGATAATTTTAGTCACATGAAACAAAAGATTATGAGATAGACATAGATGGAACATACAAAACAAGCACACCAGTAAATGTAAGTAATAATTACACCTTTTTTGAAATATGTTGTACATCAAAATACTACATCTTCGACCAAAGATAATATCCAGCTTACAGCGGAAACGCGAAATTGCTCTGGAATCAATGAAGTTAGGATATACCGACGTCTTCAAAACTGAAATAAGTACTAGGAGGTCTTCTCGAATGACCTAAACATAAGAATATCAACAACATTAGATAAGAATTAAATATTCTCAGATAGTGCATCCGTACTGCAAGCGCTACAAAGCAATACATTGTCATAATGTTATCAAATTGTGTTTCATGAAATGTATAGAAATAGGCTATTGATGAAACTTTTGTCCGTGACGTGAGACAGATTATAACATTTGTTGAGACCAAAAGCTAGTTAGCAGTCGATCGTAACAGAATATTACTTGTTTATTGCTTTACGAATTTGATAATGATAACACAGCCAAAAAATATTTCACCTAGTTACCTACCTATATGAATAATATAATTTGTAATATTATTTGTACCTATGATTTACCAATGGCATTATAATAAACACGATACAATAATTAATTATAGTCTTTCAATTAAAGAAACTTTCAATTTTAAATCAATCCATAATTCATTTATCTCGTTAGGTTCATTCATTCATTCATTCATTTACATAACTATCGATAAAAATTTACGATCTTTTCCCAGCACTAAATGTCATTATTTGACAATTGTCAAACCTCTCCCCCCACAAAAAGTGGTTGATCGTGTTTACTTAGAAATCTTGTAGGTTTCGTGTCCATTGGTTTATTCGTCCAAGGGGAGTCCGCACATTACGCCGATTTGATTTGACCGATTCTTCATACAATTTAAAATCGGGCACAACTATCGGCCAACTAAAAATCGATGGTCTGCGCCTAGTCTAATAAACAATTTAAAACCGGATCTTAAATTCAACATAACTACTCCAATACAGTCTAGGCGTCAATGCCCTTTACATTAAAGTGTATTTTTGATAGTATAAGATTCAATTCTCTTTCGCCATAATAACCAAAGTGTTTCTTTGCAGAACTGCCACCAGACAAGCCGACGATAAAGGCCGAGAAAGGCTGGTACGCGTCAGGGGACTCCCTAAGGGCGCAGTGCTCCTCCCCGCCGGCGGACCCTCCCGCCAACCTCACCTGGCTGCTCAACGGGCGTGACGTAAGTTGAATTTCATCATCATCATCATTACCACCATCATCACTATGGAGAAGGGCTGGTACGCGTCAAGTTACTCCTGAGCACACGTCACCTGGTTGCTCAACCTGCGCGATGTAAGTTGAATGTCATAATGATCATCATCACCCACTATGGAGAAGGGCTGGTACGCGTCAGGTCAGGTTGCTCCCTGAGTACACCTCACTTGGTTGCTTAACGGGCACGATGTGAGTCATCATCACCCACTGTGGAGAAGGGCTGGTACGCGTCAGGTTACTCCTGAGCACACTTCTCCTGGTTGCTTATCGGAGCATTTTAAGTTTAATGTCATCGTCATCATTATCGTCATATTTTCAGCTACAGGACTTCCTCTGATGAACATAGGCCTCTCCCTATTATTGCCATATTAACCGGTTCTTAGGGATCTGCATCCAGCGCCTTCATGCTACCTTCATGGGGTCGTCATTCCACCTTATGGTGGACGTCACACTCAGCCCTGGCCTCCACTTCAGAACCTTGCCGCTTCATTCAGTCGGGCATGATGTAGTAAGAATGTCATCATCATCATCATCATCACACACTATTTACCGCAAATAATTTTGTCTAGCTCTACTTAAGAAGCTCTATTGTTAGCCATTTTCTGAAGTCATCGGGACATCGAGCTTATCTCATTATTGAATTAAGTACAGTCTACACTACATTGTATTTGATTTACCAAACTAGAGCCGTACCAAATTTCAAATTAATCGATCTAGCACAAAAATTAAAAAAAAAACCCAAGATCACAAAAATAATCTTGTTTTAATATTCACCTTTACATACACTGCTGAATGAACTATCTTCTATCTACCTAGTGAACCTGTTAACCTGAATCGTTAAACATTTTAGTGTTCCGCAGATATTATCTAACTACCAAGACGGCTTTATTATTCACAGTAGATAATGTCTCAATCCATTTACTGATCGGAGTAATTGAGGTTTGAGAAAACATGTTTAGACTCTATCGAAGGATTAATCGCATAGTGCTGTTAAGTTATCGATAGTTTTTCGGATATTTAGAAAAGAAAGAAAAATAATTCAAAATACCACTTAATCGCAATAAACAGAATGACAATAATATATAAATTAGTTTTGAACCAAATCAGCACCCACTCAGCATATGTCATGCATGCTCTAGGGTCGAAATATGGCGACGTGAGTATGTTAATAGGTGAAGAAGATGGTTTGACATACATTAAAATGACTATGAAATTGATTGTGGCTAGTTCGTGCCCAGAATTTTAAAATATAACGAAATTAAACTCTATTTCTATTTTATGCCTCGGCTCAGTACCTACCTTCCAAGCCATTAAGATATTAGCTATTATGTTCAAATAGTGATAATACCTACTATTATTAATATAATATCAAATAACATCTAATCCTATAATGGTGGTCGGATGAGACGAGAACTGTTTCCTATTATGCCTAATTTAGTTAATAGGGTAATAGGATAATATCCTTAGTATATTCATAGAACTCTGTACTAACTAATCTACTTGTATTCATAGAGCTCTGTACTAAGCTGCCGTGCCTAATTTCGTCAAATGAATTCCGCTTATCGGTATTAACACGTTTGAAGTAAAGTTATAGAATAGGGATGTTTCCTGGGTCAAAAAGCAAGAGTTTTAATTAGTCCGTCAGTTAACTTATCCAAAAATACTCTACACGTATTTTTCACTTTCTCAAACTAATGAAAATTTAAAGAGATAAAGCGCGCCAAAGTTCATAAGAAGAGGCCCGTGACGTCAATGCTTGCATAAAAGTGCCGCACGTTGTGACGTCGTGCGGAACTTCAACGCACCATAACTATGTAATTATTTGTTAAATTGACAAATAAAAATATATGTGTCCAATATTTTTTGACATTAAACATGACGGACTAAAAAAATTTTTTTAGGAAACTAGCCTATTGGCCAATACAAATTAAATTCAATATTGCTCCATGTTGGTATACAATGGTTCTTAAATAATAGACATAGACCCATAACATGGGCGTGGGTATTGATTGCAACATGAGATTATTTCTATTAAATACATTTATCTAATAGCTCTCTTCTTAAGTCTCGGGTTACTAGTTAAAATCACTTTTTTTTTCCAAAAATCTAATGGTTTTATTTACGAGACTGTAAAGAAATTACAGGCATAAAGCCTGTAATTTATTATCAAAGAATGTCTGAAAAAATATGTTTTCGTTTTTTTGAAGACATAATTATTATCTACTATGCTATGCCTACATCGGGTCGTTTAATACGCCAACAACATTTTATATCTACAGTAAAATTTTACTGTTTGTTTGTTTTTATTGAATAGGCTCAGAAACTCCTAAACTAATTCAAAATATTGTTTCTTAATAACAAAGTTCGCCAGGTCAGGTAGTATCCATACAGTCAGATATCAGAGTTGTCACATCCCACGAAAAAACATAGTAAAAGTTAACCATCGTTGAACAACACTACAATGATATAAACAACAATCTTTCATAATTTGGTGAAATAACCTCATTTGTGAAGGACCATTCTTTGCATTATTACGCTAACAAGAGACCAACGAACTCATAAATGAATAGATATTTGTGCTTGTATTTTACTTGTTTGCGTAGGAAGCCGCCATTGGTTTGTACTATAAATAGATTATAATCCCTTCTGAAGTAAAGATTCGATTCCGAGAATTCTGCTACTGATTGAAAATAAAATTGGGTATTCTTTAGTAGTAAACCAAAGGTTGTAAACCTTTGAAACAAACATACTTTAAGTATAACACATGAAAATATGGTGATTGATACGTACCAACTGCATTCCAATAGGTATGCGGATTTAAAGTCAAGCCACGTTTGTATAATAACAAAACAATTGTGATAAGATAAGAACCATAACAAAGTTCTAAACTTTTCTAAAGGAATGTTATAACGCTAAAGAGTTTGCGTTTGGTAGAACGGGACTACTCTCAAGAACTGCTGGTTCGAGTTGAAAAAATGTTTGTGCTTGATGAAGGAATGAAGAAAAGAAGGCTAGTAGGCCGATCGAATCAGAAATGAGGAGATCCGTAAACGAACTAAGGTCGCTGACATAGCCCGACGGATTAGCTAGCTGAAGTGAAGGCCGCGTACCGGAAAACGCAGCGTGGGACGTCCACCCACAAGGTGGGCCGACGACATCATAAAGGTAGCAAGAAGGCGCTGGATGCAGGCCGCTACCAACCGGGCAGCATGGAAATCATTGGGGGAGGCCTAAGCGCAGCATTGGACGTCCTATGGCTGAGATGATGATGATGATGACTAGTACCCGCTTGCATAGTAGCGTCATTGAAAAATGTTGCAAAACCGAGAAAAAATATTCAAACAATTTTCAAGCGTACAAAATGGTGTTAAAATACCTAAAGGCTTTCTATTTTCAGTGCCTGAAGACAACGATCGTCCTCGTTTCTTAAATAGTGTCAAATCCGAAATACATTAGCCGAGATTAAGATCTCAGATTATCTCGTATCTCCAAAGAACGTATCGATCGCGATGGCATTAATTGTAAATCTTGTATTAATTAAGCGAGACGAGCACTAATTATAATTAACAGAATGTATGTGGGACACGATCGGATCTGTCTTGATGAGCCTCCGTATAACGAAGCCAAAATGGAGATTGGATCAGTAACACTACAACAGACGACGACACTACTTAGCTTGCTAAGTAATTTAATATACTTTCTAATTTAGTACAAATAGGTGTAATTTTCCCTGCGTGATCGAATCAGAAATAAGTAGATCCGCAGGAAAACCAAGGTAACCGATATAGCACGCAAAATTGCTAAAATGCTAAAATCAAATGGCAGTGGGCGGGGCACATAGCTCGTAGAGATGACGGCCGTTTGCGCATAAAAGTTCTAGAATGATACACATGTTTAAAACTGAACGATGTCGAACAAGTCATTTTTAAGTAAATCATTTCCCTTGTGCTGAATTGCATCACCTTAACTTTAACCGTATCTATAACTTTAACCGGTGTTTTTGTATGAAGTTTGACAGACTTTTGACGTTTGCTATAGTTATAGTAAGATGATGAGTGAGAGAGAACCCAGGGTAAGATCAGTAAAAGCATATTTTCCTTCTTGTTATGTAGAGATGCCTAATAATAAGGAATGTCTAAATAATCTACATAATTTTTATACACATCAGTATTGAACTAAACTTTCTATTTGTTAGTTTATTGTGCTTAATAGTGAAGTACAGAATGATGTAACTGACTATATCCGTGAAGGATATTTATACTTATACCACGTCATACTCGGAGATTATAATTATAATTGTGTAGATGGATTATGTCATAATATAAATTATGTTTCTGAATATTTAAGGGACATCTTAGGGAAGAAATTAGCAAATTGATTGCGCCCAATGTTGTATTCAAATGACATACAGTTTAATTTGAAATATTGCAGTGTTTTACATATTCAAACGTCCTAATTAGAGATGCTGTTTGATATATTATTATTAACGATAGTATAATATAGTCTGTTTATATTTGTAAAATCGATAGAATCTTTGATGTTATCTATTTCATATCAAAGTGAACTTTTTGTGATCTTTGGGAAATGTATTTTTATTTTATTTATTTAACCAAGTTTACCAACACATTACAACAACAAGATTTACACCACAAAGTAAAATTAGTTCGATTCTTTAGATTAATTTTGCCGTAATCCTATTTAAAAAATTCACAGTCTTTTGTCGCTAACTTACGACTTATCTAAATAGAGAGTCCCGAAAATTCTTAAAATTTCGTAACTATTTTCTCATGAACCATAAATAAACTGAGAAAATTCTTAATGTTAGTTTAAGTCTGGGGCCTGCAAAGACTAGTTATATCAAGGGGAGAAAGTAACTCAAAATGCTCCTTCGGGAAATCTACAACAGCTATGAACTAGTTAAAAATAAGCTGCCCGGGCACGTACGGTACGTGGAACAGTTTAAATAATACCCGGATTGAATGCTAAACAAGTTTTTATTTATGTTGCCTGGAGATAAAGTTGTTAGATATTAAATTGCAAAAAGAGTACGGTTAAAGTTAGTTAGCGTGCTTTATAGTGTGTTTATGAAAATAAACAAACGTCCGTATTCACAAACATTACTATAAGCTCTCACACTGCGCGTGGACGTACAGGGTGACACACGAACCAATCACAGAGCTCTATTCAACGCTGTGCGTTCGATTTGCTGCTTAACTTAAGACATCATCGTTTGTGAATACGGGCGTTAGTTTCGTAGAAAGTCCAACGCTTAGTCAGAAATAAGATTACTACTAAAAACTCTTTTCTAAACAAAAAATAATCAAAATGAAAATGCTATTTTATGAAACACAATATGTTTCAGCTTTTAAACTGAATAATATAAACGTGCATGGAATACTTGCGGATCCATCAGGAGAATCAGGTTTTTTGACACCACACGGAATGAAACCTCCCATTTCTGTCTCGTCCCAGTGACATAAAAGTAGGTATCTTTCATTTCTTTTTTAAATATTTTATTAACATATCCCTAGCTCTTTTAGCACCTAGACTATTATTAGCGACAACTAAAAAAACTGCAGTCTATTTTTTATGAATGTAGTTCTTTTTAATTTTTTAATACAAACATGATTCCATTCATATTTTCAGGTTCACAGTTGAATGATCACCGTATATTCTATCCCCCCATTCTAACCACGTAAGTGATAGCCGATTCGTTTCAATATTGCGGGAACTAATTCACCTTTTCCAACCTATTTCTACTGCAGTTGCGTTAAATGCTTTCCGAGAATTTTATTTCATAAGGTGTTATGCTTGTTCCGTATCGTAATTAAAAGTTAAAAGGCTGCTCGTTAAAAACCTAGCGAATTACCAGTGAAATTAGAACGCTATTTAATTTTCCACGCTTGTTAAAAAAACTTCCAATTTTGCCGCGCCGCGTCAAGTTGTCACTTTGACGTGACGTCACACTGTCTTGTCACTTGATAAATGAGTTCACGGAACTAATGCGTAAAATAGAAAGGTGGAGAAGGTTCACTGTGATAATCTTAGAGCTAAGTACAGGTGTGAACGATCTATCATAGCTATTATCATCAATTAAGCCTGTGAAAGTCCAGCACTATAATTTAGAATGCGGCGCTTTAGCAAGCTGTAGAAACGTGTCTTGTTTGAAAAAGCCTTAAGTGGTTATTAAAAAAAAGCAGAGGGAAACATAAACGTTGCTCATCTTGATGATATTCGTTGTAGATTCTATAGCTTCTTAAATTATCTACAGGCAAGGTCTCCTTAAATTACGAAATTTACTGCGTAGAGGTGTAAGTGCTTTTATTTAAGATTAATTTGGCGGTAAATATAGAGCTTCGTTCGTTCGTTCGTTCGTTTCATCCGAAAGACGTCCACTGCTCTGTCTGTCTTCCAGCTCGTGGTCGCCACTCAAGAACTTTCCTGCCCCAGTGGCCAACAGCTCTTCGAGCTATGTGCCCCGCCCATTGCCACTTGATTTTAGTGATTCTGCGGGCTATGTCAGTCACTCTGGTTCTCCTACGGATCTCCTCGGATGGACGGACGGAAATATAGAGATTACTGTATTTAAATTAACTGTGTCGTTGAGAGCTAATATCTCGAAATTCGGATAGAGTCATGTCCGTTAAGAATAACATTACCCATCCTAATACAATATTACGTGGTGTTGTTTTTGTTACATTCTTACGAAGGCGTGAATACTAAATAAATGTTACAATGCGAATATATTCGCAGTAACTACCAGATAGGTACAGCAATTTTTTGAATTTTATACGAATCAAGTTTTGAGTTGACCGTTTGATTTTGACGAAGTTTTGTGGACCAATAATTTAGTATTTAATAATATACTGAAATATTTCACTTTAAGAAGTTAAAACTAAAAAAAAAATACGTGAAGTCGAAAATATGACTGAAAAATAAATCAAAATATTATTCGATAATACAAAATAAATGAAAAGCAGTGATAAAATCAATGGAACATAGGTACCTACATATTTACATACATAAATGTTAAAATGCCAAATACACGTACCTAATTTCTAGTGATTGAAGCAACTCCATCTCATCAAATAGATGGAACTGGTTGCAAAGTGAAATGGATAGCATACTCAACCGTTCGCACATGAAAGGCAAAATTTAATAGCTGTTCAAATTTTCACGTAAAAACTCCTCCCAAGCGTTGATCTCGGTTTAAAATTATAATGGCTATGTTGTAGCGCAAATAAGTAAGCCAATTCACTGTAAACAAATATGTTTTGAGATACTACACTTATAGAACTCATTGAGAAAACTCTAAGGGCCTTATTTCAAAAAAGTTAAACCTTGGACGAACTCTGGTTTAAAATGTTATTTCCATACTAAATGTTAATTTAAACCAGGGTTCAAACTGAGTCTAACTTATTGTAATAAGCGCTGAGTTGCACCACCCAATTTTGACCGTAACTATAACGATAACCGGTGTTTTTGTATGAAGTTTGACAGATTTTTGACGTTTGTCAAAGTTAAATTAAGAAGGCTAAGGCTGGGCTGGGCTTAGTTTACATTTTTAATTTAACCACCTGACACAAAATTATACAATTGCTCCAGTTAACTTCGGATATAACGGAATAAAACTGGACCTTGGCTTAAGATTGTACTCGTAATACAAGTCGATTGTTTCCTTTGGCATCTTTGTCGTTGTCGCTCTTTTATTACCCTGCACTCAAAAACTAGCAAAGCAAAACTACGTCTAATAAGCCTGAAATCGATGTTACATCGAATTACATTTTTTATAATTTCATAGTTTAGGTACGGAAAATTTTCTTTATAGCTCCAGTAAATGTAGAGCAACTGCCGTCAGAAAGACAAAAAAAAAGATTAGATACATCCTAATCATGCTGATAATCCTGGCTGTTCAATTCCGACTGTGGCGTAGGGTCGGGCTCATTACTTAGTGGGCGCGCGCGAATTATTTAAAGTCAGCCGAACAGGACCGCTGCTCAGAGGCCGGATTAGAAAATGACGTCTCGGGGATCATCAGGGAAAATGCCAATGGTACAAGTTAGGCTGTTCTTTTTTATGCCTTTGCGTTAATTTTTCTGATGGCTCGCGACGAGGTAATTGGGTATGAACAAGACGTAGTAGTCTCGTATCTAAGTGACTACACTTGTTTTAAGACAAAATACGTGGGACACTATTTAAGTTGTGAGCCTAACTATGAAAACAAAGTAGTTTATTATTAAAATGGTATTGATTGCGTTTATTGGTATTGTCTTTCATGATTTATGTACTTTTTAATGTGTCCGAAACACTTTTCATAGCATTTTTTCCACTCAGCTTGAGGCACCTCCAAAGCATGGTTTTTGACCGCACCGACAGTTGCTTCTGGCTACATAAATCGCTGTTCACGCATTTAATTTTAATATATGGGTACCAAAAGAAGTGTTTAGATTCCAAGCAAGAATTTTGTAGCGTTGGACCTGTTTATTTCATATTTTGAGTGTTCAAATAGTCAGTTGTTTGACGAGACGTGTAAAAGCTCACATTTTCGTCACGAATGGCGATTCGACTATGCTGGTCAGTTTCCCTTATTAAACTGAAGACTTTTGGAAAAAAAGTGGCTGTTTACTATTAAGAATTAACCATTCTAAATTTCTCTAGTGACGTTTGTGTCATATAATCGTATATTTCGGAAAAATAGGCGACCGTAAGTTTCAAAGTGTTCCGAGCGCATGGGACTTTTGTTGGAATTGGTTCATCTTAAAACACCTCCATAGTCGATAGCTGTTTATTTTCAGGATCATTATGCATAGATCCTTAATTCGTCAACTGTCACAATTTTAAAAACGGCTTTTAAAGCTTTTTAAACGTATTTATCAAACATTTTCAAGGACTAAACGACACAAGCGTCCTATTGAGCGTTTGAAAAATTTTGGGACATCCAGCGAGAAAAAAACGTATTAACCATAATATGGTTATACAATATTTTATTACTGCTAGTGGAATTAATGCCTAGAATTATCTCAATCCTACGATATACCACATGACGAGGTTTCTCTTCCATTTTTCTGACAACATCAATGTTTTCCGCCACTATTAGTCATTATGGACGACTTTCGCAAAGTTCACTGGTGAGCTAATGACATACAATATTATACTTTTTAAACTAGCGTTTTACAATGGTAAAGGACAGATCTTTATCACCAAAAGAGAAATTTCGCTGACCGCTTCAGTTTTGTATTGATTAACCACGTCGAAAGTCATAATAAATCTTCGCGCGAAAATTTCCGCAAGTCAATTCCATGTTTTTGTAGTCAAGATAATTTTCAATTCAATGTTAATAATACAAAACGTGCTCAAATGATAAAAAGTTTTGAATAAGGTTGTAGTCAAAAACGTCAAACTTTTCATTAAAAGTATCAGATGTCGTCTAACAACACGTTATGTTGTCGAGGCTCACAACTTAAATAGTGCCCTAGTAAAACTAAATCTTACAAATTATAGAGTTGGACTGAACTGAAATGATGCTTAGGTAAGTAAGTAAGTCATAACATATTGAAATTGCAGTATCATTGACCTGCTTTGTTGGTAGAGTCAAAAGAGGGTCCAGAGAAAACTGTCTTATAATAAATGTTCATAGTTTTCACGTTCAACGTCACCATTGATCATGTTTGCTATAGTTTTTACTATAGCCTTTAATGGGTACTCAAGTTGATATAGATTTTATTTTCGATTATTCTTGCTGTTACCATTCAAAAATTGTTGAGTGTGAAAATGAGTGAACCCATCCTGAAAATTTAAAAATAACCCTATAGTATATCGTCGAACTCAAAATGTAAATATCTTTGTTTGCGATTCGTATGCAGAACAAATTAATTTTGAATAAAATAATATGTTCGAGAGTCCGTTCATTGTGGAAAACCTTGGGGGAGGCCTTTGTCCAGCAGTGGACGTCATTTGGCTGAAAACGAATATTCTAGAGTATTTTTTGTGTATATCGAGGCAGGCTTTAATTAACGTAACTCTCTACAATGTATTCTTAAATTGTATTTTTTTATTTTAAGAATAATAGGTACTATTATGTGCTTAAAAATTATTAGTAGCATAATATCACATATGGAAGGAGAAGAAGACATAACTATTGTAAAGAATATTAACTGTAATGTGACGTCATCATAACGGTAGTTAATTTGCACGTACCTACAGACGACAGCACATCAGACTTATAGTTCTTTTTTTTTTTTACAAAATAACACTTTTTACAACTAAATTAACGTCCGTATTCACAAACATTACTATGAGGTCTCACAGTGGGCGTGGACTCACTGGGTGACACACAAACCAGTCACAGAGATCTATTCAATGCTGTGCGTTAGATTAGCTGCTTCACTTAAGCAAGCATCGTTTGTGAAAACGGTCGTAAGATGCCACAGTGATAATACTGGTATGCTGGCGTCAATACATAGATACTGTTTTCTTGTTTTTTAATTTTTTAAATTCAAAACTTTTGTTTTTTATTACGTTTGAAACACATAGGTCATTGCCATTTATAGATTTCGAATTAACAGCCTATCATTCGATTCGATCACAGACGGGGCGGGAAGCTAATCTGATAAAATATTACTAAAATTTACATAAATCAATCCTGATTCAATGAGTCTCCATCTTTTAGTATCAAAACAGTTTTATTTAAAGAACGTTCTTGAAAAACTTTTTCAAATGAAACGTCTCAAGTGAGTTTAAGTGGATGCTGTTATTAATTTAAAAGGTTTTCTGAGTTATTTGTCATTGATACAGATTTTGGTGAGATATAAAGCTTTCAGAAAGTACTTTGAACTGTATCTAGACGCGATAGAAAAAAAAATAGAGTTGTTTCGATATTCCACAGGGCTTTTATTTAAGTGCGTTGACTTTTTGTAACGGTGTATGTTAATGTCATACTGTCATACTACCGCTACTAACAGGACAATCTGGAAACCAGAGGCTATGCCTGAATAAAGGTCCAGCAGTGGACGTCCTGTGGCTGAAATGGTGATGTTGATGAATAATGTTCGTCCATCTAAACTTAGCTTAAGCATACACAACACAGAAGAAAAGTAAATGCTTCCAATGCCAACTTGGGCGAAAATTCAGCTCGTAAATTGATATGCCACGTGCGAAGCGACGTCCAAAAAGGGTTTATTTATAGAACAAACAATATGAAATACAATTCATTCCGCATGCAGTCCGTTACAAAATTAATATCAACAAAGGAAATCTCGGGACAAATAGGTACAGCAGCGTCAAAAAAAAAATAGTTCATGACACCCAAATTAGCCAAAAAGTTCGCAGCACGTCTTTGTTACAATTGGAATAAGGTTGTGTTATCAACTTTTTGGTCGCTTTGGTTGGCACGAAATATTTGATGCTCACTGTACATATTTTTGGGTTACCAAAGAACGGATTTTAAAAAGGTTTCAGAATTGACGGGCTGAGTATCCAACCCTCCTCCTCATAAAAGTACATATCCTTTGGATTTAAAGCATATCCTGCCTGTATGCATGGGTCGCCAAATGGATCAAAAGCAAAGTGAGTTTAACATTAAAACGTTCAACGAGAATCAATTTTTTGTTTAATGTTACATTATTTTGAAATACAAATCGAAATCTTAAATTATTAAACCCATAAAAGTGTTTCTGAATGGCCTAGATTTACGTTTATTTTTGTCTATACAAATATTTTGTCAAGTATGTTCCTTCTATTATTTATATCCCTTTTCCCTTTGTAATTCAAACAACTTGCCTCTCCCTAACTAGGTGATCTGGAAATCATCTCTTTCTATTGATAAGACTGCCTAAATTATTATTTTTAATTAACAGTTTTTGTACAATACAGCGTAGGCAATAGCAAACTCTGTCTACTCTAAAATCAATGCAAGGAAACCCACGTACAAAAAGCCAGTCTAATAAATTCGCAGAATCCTTAATATCTCAGATTATCCCAAAGACAAAGCCAAGCCTGTCTTTATTACGTGACAACCATCACGATTAAGATTTAATTACCACAATTCGCACAACAGAAGCCCTTTCAATTCCCTATGTAGGAGCAAATAAAAATCAAATCCCACTTAATTTGACGGATGTACCCTCTGAATGCCACCGCAGAACATTAAGCCTGTACCCTCTCTCGGGAGAATAAACTCCTTTGTGATGTCCCGACATTTTGTTTATGTCCCCGCACTTCCAAACTTTGAGTCCCGTATAGTTTTAAGTGTTTTAATCTACAAGTGCACAGTGGTGCGTGATGACTGAATTTTGAATTAAGGGTTATAGTTGGTCGTTAAAAAGATTATCGCGCGTCTCTTGAGAATCATTATTTGAATTTTTAAGAAAAGAATATTCAATGTTTGATGCTGAGAAACCCAAAAACTCATTTTTTATCGTATCACTGAAAGATTGAATACCTACAATCTGGATCGAAATGGAAAATACAAAGAATTTTCACATAATTGCAAACGGATTAACATTTTAAATATGATTTTATGGAATTCATTATTGGCTTTTCTTCTAAATTATATTATTCTTTTTACACACGATTTTAACGATTTTACACAATATTTTAACTTACAATATTTTTTAAAAATCAATCAGTTTATCGAAATCCACGTAGGGTAACTACAGACAGGCAGTTGATATTAAATAATACATTTTGTCTTTCTTGTGTGAACTAATTGCGTCAATTTGTACGTCCTTATTTACTTTTCGAAATACTTTACTGTACTGTAGTGTAACTTACTACATGACTAAGATATTAGTAACTACAATAACAATTCGGCAGAGCCAAGCAACAACGTTGACTTCAAATCAAATTATGTACATTTCTTTCCTCATTATTAAGTCTAAGAAAGTCCGTTAAACGAGTCAACCCTTTGAGCCGGGAACGCAAGTCCCGGCGGCGTCTTTGAGCCGTCGCCGGCATTTTGCTTGACAATATCTCAGCATTTCCCACTGTGCGCGACAATTGCTACGGCTAAAGCTGAATTTTCTTTATTTATTGCGGCGCGGAATCGTCAAAATAAGTTGTATTGAAATGAAGCAATGAAATTGTCTGATGATATTATTGTTTTTGATTTAGATACAAAAGCTTTGTTAGCAATTGAATAACCTAGACGATTTCAAATTGAGTTAAATGGTATCACCTTAACTTTAACGGTAGTTTGATAGATTTTGGTCATTTGTTATGGTTAAAGTAAGATAGTGCAACTCATGGTAAGAATCAACTCGTAAATAAGAAATATCACAATTTAATAAACATCTGTTTATCTGTATGATATGTATCTCAAGAAGCATTTTATAGGTAAACTAGCGGCCGCCTGTGATTTCGTAAGCCTGGATCCTGTTTTTCCCCCTAAGTAAAATCTGTTCTTAGTGAGCACCTACATTCTAAAAGGAACCCCCATGCAAAATTTGAGACTCCTAGCACTTGTAGTTTCTGAAATTTCGTGATGAGTGAGTGAGTCAGTCAGTCAATATAGACTAAAATTTTTACAGGACGTGTTTTTATTGTGAATTTGATATTATAACTATAAATTATGATAATTAAATTAGCTGAGAAACGTTCGGCAGTTTATTAACAGTAACAGCATCTGAAAACGAGAAGATAAAGCATTCATCGTCTGTAATTTACGAGGCAATATCACATAATAGGCGTCCAATGACATTTCCGTTCTTAATAAACCCTCTCACTTCATTTAGTGATTGAAATGTATCGATAAAAATATTTTATCGCCCATAAATTGCATCGATAAATTCAGTTTACGTCATCCGATAATTGCAGCATTGGCAGCTCTCATGAATTTTATTATATTTAATTTCAGAGATAAAACTGACACAATAAACAATAAATAAATATCAATGAAATTATCCTCCATAATTTGATAGGTTTTGGCAATTAATTCATGCGCTTTCATGATTTTGAGTCTGCATTCTAATTACTAGAAATACATTACGGTAAATTATTCACGTATTACTTAATTAATATCATGTTTTAGTGAAACAGTTTACCTCGAAGTAATAATTACTTCACGTTTATATAATTGTTTGTATATCACGTATATACAAACAATAATTGGTTCACGTTTGTAAATTAATGCTCTATTCTGCATAAGATTTTCTATTCTGTTCAATTTTAATATTATAAATGTCCTGGTAATATTTTTATAACATAACATCCGTGAATTAAGTTGTAAGTTGATTTTACAACATTCGATAAAATTGACGTGTGGAAAAGTGAAGAGTAAATATCGGTATTTTCTTCGATTAGTACAGACCTTGAATAAAAATATGCTTATTAAATATTCTTAGAAGAAGTAAAATTTAAAGTCGAGATTAATTCAACAAAAATAATGTTTGGCCAAGCTGCCCGAAATCAATCGTATTTGATTCAACCACAGTGTTTGTTTTGAGCATATTTTTAAGTGTATCGATACTAATTCCCATGTCCCATCACTATCATCTGTCCGATCAGCCTGTCTCCGTGAACGATGGTAACACTCAATCATGCCTGGCACATCTCTATCGGCCATCAGCTGGGAATCGAACCGGGTACTGAGTGATGGGCCGCATGGTTGGACTGTAGACAGAAGAGAAAAAAGACAGTGTACGATTTATAATTAAAGATTTTATTTCGTTATTTTTTAATCTGATACATTCAAGTTAATTATAATGAGAGTTCATATCGATGTGTGGTCCAATATTACGGTGTCGGTAGTGGAACTATGTTAATAATTTTGATGAGTTCATTATAATTACATTTGCGATGGCACATTTAGCTTAACATTGTGGCATCTTATGTTACTTGAGATATACATTATACAATCGTCCGTATTCACGAACGATGCTTGCTTAAGTGAAGCAGCAAAACGAACGCACAGCGTTGAATAGAGCTCTGTCATTGGTTTGTGTGCCACCCTGTGCATACACGCGCACTGTGAGACCTCATAGTAACGTTTGTGAATACGAGCGAATATTATGGTGACTCTACTTAGAGAGAATCATTGATAGTTACTAACGTCTGTTTTCCAGTTTGTGAACCCAATGAGAAACCCATTTCGATTTAAGTCCGTGTGCTAATTATTATGACTTATAACTACAAGCTTCTAAAACAATGTCACCCGTTTAAATCCCCACACCATCATCCAGCGCATAACAATCAGAAAGAATAGCCAGTGGGGCGGAAAAATTAAAAAGCGCACATTCCTTCAGAGCCATCTAGTGGCGCCATAAATTTCTCCGCCCGCTCCATACAAAAGTCATGTATGGGAAATTTATTCGAGTCGTGCCCCGCGCGCTTTGTGTTGCTAATTCATTCTTTTGTGATGTCATTAACCTCGCGATAGTTGTAATATAAGAGAATGGCTATGCTCACGAGATAATACACTTACTTTGTATGAAAAGAAGTACGAATGTGGCTTTCTGGTCGTTTTATTGGGGAACACAAAGATAAAGTGAAAATAAATGTGTTGTAAGATTTTTTATGTAAACGTTTTTGGGGTAGTGTTTAGTGCACTACAAACAAAAGTAGATAATTTTAAAGTATAGTAAACCAACTAGAGAATTACTTTAAATGGAGGAGGTTCCCAATTTTCTTCTCTATGTTTTTTAAGATATTCTCGTTTGTCATGTTCCTAATTAACCCGAAAGAAAAAATGTTAGAAGAATTATTGATTTTTATACTATGTCTGTTTTTAAAACGTTGCCCCATTGAAATCAAACCTGTAACACCAGTTAGCTGCAGTCAAGTATCAAGTCAATGTTGGTGACCCTAAAAAACCCTTCCTAATTAAAAAGCCAACGAATAAGAAACACGAGAAGAAAAGCAAAATTAATCAAGACGATCTCCGGCCGAGCGTACTGTTATTTTAATGAAATCACAAAGAGACAGTTTTACTCAAAAAGCATAATAATAACACCTCTTTTAAAGCGAAGAATTTGTTAACAAAACAATAAACAAAGTCGAGTCTCCACTGAAGTTTTACTTGTGTTTAAACTTGCGAAGGTGCTGTTCAACGATAAGGCAGTCTTTGTATTGTCTTTGCTTTGATTGCAAGTAATAACATTGTTTTGCAGCTCTGAGAGCTAGAAAATAGCTGTTAGCTTTAAATAACTTGATTAGAGTGCTCTTAACCATCAAGAAACTTAATTTTACATTGTCTAGACTTCTAGAGGCACTTAACTAAAAAGTAACCCTAAGTAAGATCTCAATACCGTAGGCATACGATGCATTGTTTGAACATTCTATGTTACAATTAATCCACCTCTATCTTTTTACACTTGACAGTCAATGAGTTCAAAGCTTGTATTATCAAAACAGGATGTCTAAAAATTACCGTCTTTTTTAAACTTGAATTTTCATTAAAAAAATGTGTCTTTGTTTAGACATAAACCGAAAGATCGTGTCTTTCGCTTACCTTGCATAATTTAGAAATAAGAAAACTTGAACTCTTGCTTTCGATGTTTTTTTTTTGCAAAATGGACGCGCTCTTGGAAATTACTTTCTATGGCAAACTGAAATCCACACAGAGCACGTAAGTACGTATAATTGAAAATTTCAATGCAGTGTTTCGGACTCGAAGTCTTTATATCGCAGAAGTTGTACCAATGGCGTTAAACTGCGGAACACCGCTCCCACACAATGGCCACGTGTCGAAAAATTATGTTACAAAGAGAATTTGTTGTGTCGAACAAAGAGCCGACAAAAGAGTTTGTATTGGCGGAGAGTGCTCCAGTGAGCTGTTTGCTTTGATCTTGGCGTTTTATTTGTTGTTGTTATGTGCAAACTTTCATATTATTTGTGCTTCTGAAAGTGTTATCACAATGGCATCTTAAGTAGATGTTTTAAGTGCTATTTTAAACCAAACATGTGAAGTCTAATGTAGGAATGACGAACGTGACTTACTCCCGTATTCACAAACGATGCTTGCTTGAGTGAAGCAGCAAATCGAATGGACAGCGTTGAATAGAGCTCTGTGATTGGTTCCTGTGTCACCCAGTGCGTCCACACGCACTGTGAAACCTCAATCATTGTTAGTCAGTAATGTTTGTGAACACGAGTGTTACACGTTTAAAAAGTACAACACACTTTTAAATACCTACAGGAATAGAGTCAACAACACAACAAACAACACATTATCTATTGTAAAATAGCAGCAATTAGATCCACCTAAGATTTTTCAGTGGTTTAAAGTAGTAAGTAGAAAGTAGACTATACAGACACATAGGTACCTACTGCTTGTGTGAGCTACAAAATTATTCACGGGGGTAGGATATAAAGCGATACTTAGATGTTAAATTTAGAGAGGAAGAGCCTAAATTGTAACGTCCATTTATAGCTAATCTTAGTCTCAGGTATTTATATGTATAGGATTAGCCTATCCATAATGGGCTTTGAGACATTGCCAACAACATGATGAGTAAAAATCTTAGATATGAAAAGATTTGTTACGACTATTAGTATGGTTTGACCAGAGTGGGCAGTGTAGACTAAATTCTCCATTTTAAAAAGCTTAGATATGAAAAGATTTGTTACGACTATTAGTAGATATTGTCTGACCATGGTGGGCAGTGTAGACTAAATTCTCCATTTATTTCTGGCTAACTTTTAGGGCTATATTTCACCGGGACACCATGGCGGCGCAACCAGTCGCCGCTACCATCAAAATGTATACAGCTTTGTGCAACCAAACGGACACCTCAGGTGAGTAACTCTCTATAGAGCTGTGTGCGTACCATGAGTTTACGTTAGGTGAGCTCGCTAGCGAATACGTCAAAAAATTCTATAAAGATTTTATTTCTTGAAAGTAGCCGCTAGGGGCGCTGCACAATATGTCATACATTTAAATGTCATTTTTTTACGCAGTCGCTAGCGAGCACACCTAACGTAAACTCATGGTAGGCACACTGTATACATTTTGTTGGTAGCCGGCGACTGGTTGCGCCGCCATGGTGTCCCGGTGAAATATAGCCCTTAGAGTCTTGCTCTTGCAGTGGAGATCAAATACTGACCTGATGATGATGATTCTAACACTCGTATTCACAAAAATTACTATGACATCTCAAACTTGACCTTCACTGGTTGGATATTTATTGGTGGTCAAGCTGTAGATCTCGGCTACACAGGAGTTGCAGCGGTGGGAACGAGAGCTGGGAATAGTCCCGTTATGAGGTCTCAGAGTGCGCGCACAGGGACCCTATTCATAGACAATACTTGAGTGGCGGAGTGAAACACACGCACCAATCACAGAGCTCTATTCAACGCTGTGCGTTCGACTTCGCATAGCGTTGCTGCTTCACTTAATAAAGCATCGTTTGTGAATACGGGTGTAAGAGATTTTAGTAGATGGTATTTATTTGTACGTAGCTATGGAACGGATGGATCGTATGAGAAGTAAGACTGTGCATGAGATTTCCAACTATACTAGTAAGAGGGAACGACATCATCGTATAACTAAGTAATGGTTGATGGCATTGACGTTTTTCCTCAGTTAAATATAACTTCACGCCTCTAGTCAGAGGAAGAAAGCCCGCCCTCATTTGTATTCCTCTAACGCATTCTCATTTCTTGCATTAGCCCGCTAGTGATGTGCCATGTCTCAGTAATCCTAATAAGTAAAATCAAAAATCAAAATTAGCTTTATTTGTGTAGACTAATTAAATTAGTACTTACAAATAGTCAAATGCTCTTAAGAATATACACGTTTCATTCTTTTTTTGCCCTACCAGCGCTTCGAGACAAACATTTGGCAAGTGCTTCGAAGAAGTATTGAGTATTGAGTATTGAAGCGCCGTAACAAACTCAGTCACCACATATTTATCCGGTTACGTCTATAATTGATAATGCACGTTAATTTTATATTGAAACAGTCTTGGAACTCGCACTCGATCAGAAATAAAATTTTTCTTCAGTGTGTAGGATATTATTTGAATTTTGGAGATAGTGCATAAATTATTTCTGTATTTCAGAGTAAATAGAAATAGATGCGATGTTAAAGCCAGCATAGTTCTGTATAGAATATTATTCGTGGAAGTGTATCGCCAGTTTATGAAAATAATAAGCCTAGCGGCTGCGAAATTTGTGCAATTTGTACGCTATGAATTTGCTCCGTAGCATCAAAGCCAAAGCCAGATGCAAATATCCCAAATGTTTAGGCCGAATAAAACCTGACGTGTATGATCAAAATACTAATATCTGTAAGGCAAAATGTATGGATGTACAATTTTATAATGTGTTGTTTATTTAGTATTTTTAGCAAAAATCATGAAACATTCATGAGAAACTTCGCAGCGATTGAAAATTCTCTCAACTCAAAGAATGATATTGAAGGTTTTAATACTTATAGAGGTCATAATACGATATTACCTATTTGGTGATAGAAAAAACGCTGATAAACATACATAAGACGCCTGAGGAGTCGAATGTGAAACTACGTAAACCAATTCAAACGTCCATCTGTAAAATCAAATCAATACGAGATCCTATAAGAATATCGGCATGCTAAGGTACCTAAATAGGATTAAGTTTCTTATTTACATCTTCTTTTTCTATAAATCGTTTTTTTTTAAGCGAATACAAATGACTCGATAATCACATTGGTCCCATCACTACACACCCTGCGCCTGAGTATTCACAATTACTTATTCTATGCAACACATCAAGTGACATGTAAAATATTATGTTGTTTTCAGTTACAGACTCAAAAGGTAATAGCAATGCGTTCGTATGAATATAAATGCGAGGATTTTTGCTTGTCCCTACAAGGGTTATGAAAATTTATGATTTGGTATCAGATTTGTGATGGAGAATGATGCATTCGAATCAAATAAACATTTTATTTTTATGTGTGTGGTGCATTCTAATGAGTATAGTCCTAAAAATATGTGACGCATTCTTAGGGTTAACAAATTTTGTCTTTTTGCAATAAACTTTCGTCACGATGGTTACTAAGGCTGGGTTGCACCATCTTATTGTGATCTTGCTTTATCTTTGACAAACGTCAAAAATCTGTCAAACTATATACAAAAAACACCGGTTATTGTCATAGTCACGGTCAAAGTTAGGTGGTGAACTCAGCCTTAATGTCAAAATTCCACAAAATAGAAATGCTTATATGAAAATAAATATAATATGCTATGGACTTGGTTTTTTTAACACAATCTCTAACTTGCTTGCATTTTAATAGATACTTTTAGCTCCTTCAGAATTTTCCCAACCAAATAACATTGAAGTAACTATTTTTTTTAAACAATGTCAGATTCACATTTACTTAGCTATTGTAATAATTGTATAGTTATCTCAATGAACCTTCCTAATCATGACTTTAGGCCTTTGATCTCCTTCCGCTGAGTTATGTTTCTGGAATAACGTTAACGTTAAAATCTACAGGTGTCCGGGGCGGAGGATATTCTGCCTCTAATTTATTAAGACCTGCTTTTGTGGGCAGTAAAATAGATTTACAAGTTTGAAAGCCCTTCCTGACGTAAAGTCAAAATGGGGATATATTTTTCAATATTTTATGACGTAATAATTTTTTAGCAGTTTGGGAAATAAGTTTAAAAATAATGCATATTTTTATTGATATTGTTAAATGGCTTATTATAATATGGTAATTATAATATAATTATTATGTTCGTTAGCAGGTAGGTACTCATTAGTGTAAAATTCAATTTAAGATAAAGAAATTGAAATTTCAAGTAATATTGAGTATGTTCTGTGAATATTTACATAAAAAGGTTAGGTATCCATTTTGACTATACAATAAAATATTTTGTGTAATATGACAACTTAAAATCTTGTGAATTTGACTCACACAATTGCCTCGCATAATTTGGACACAGTTAACCACGATTAATTCACAGATCCCTTGCAACTCTACTGATTAAAATTCATAAACCTAACGCAATTCCCAACACGTTGGGGCATGTTAGACCGCTGACAAGTGCTCGGCTGTCGCAACTAGTCGACGGTTGTCGCCGTCACGCCGTCGTGTCGCGTGATGGCCCCATGTCGCCATCATGGCATGTCGCGACACGTCGTGTTGTCACGTCAAGCAACGGGAATCCAGTTAGGCGTAGCGTGCACTGACCGAACGAATTCGAAATGTTTTTATCATGTTACTCAAACGCTTTTCACAAGTAATTTCCAGTAAAATGCATTTTACCTTATTCAAATCAATATCGGATCTTAACCGGATTGATATGCGACGATTAATCAAACCGTACCAAGAATCAATTTTTTATTCAAACGATAGAACCTGTAGGTAAGTTTTAAGGTTAAAAATTCCTAACCATAACTATTTCCAAATTGTACAATACAGATTTTCAATTTGTGACTCAGATGACAATCCATCTAAGATCCTCCAGTTCCAAAATCTCATCAAAACCATTTAGAATACTAGAGTTTTTAGCTTGTAAAACCATCGCGTGGTCTATACGAGCACTTACTTATACCCGATTTAAAGAAAAATAATTTATTATGTATTTTCAATTACTTACCTGCCTTAATCATCAATCCAATTTAAATCTGGTAATGGGAAAAACCAACAATTAGAAGCAATAATTACAAATCAGCGGTCCCAATCAACAATAGTTCTTTGTCCTGGATAATTACGACATCAAAGCCGGCAAGACGAATGGCAATTAAGTCGTTAAATTAAATGTCAACCTAATTTGGAGAGGCGGCCATGTTTATTGGTATTATTTGCAATTAAAATGCTAAAAATGAGAAATACCTTTAGTACATTAAGGCTGAGTTGCACCGTCTAACTTTGACCGTAACTATAACGATAACCGGTGCGTTTTGTATGGAGTTTGACAGTTTTTTGACGTTAGTCAAAGTTAGTAAGATGGTGCAACCCAGTCTAACTTTTGATGAAAAAAGGTGTGTTCAATTGTCAATTATAAAAAGACAGGCGAATGTTGATAAATTTGTCTTTAATAAAATAAAAATACTTATAACGACCATGCCACATTATTTTGATTAGGGTGTAGAGTATGTAAAGTTAATCAAGTAGAGTTAAAAGCTTGGCTCTACATGAAAATCTGATAAACTTTTCACGGTGCGAATCATATAAATATGGTCTATGGTCTTGTCAACATTTATATGAAAATTATTTTTGTTTTATTTTATAAGAATATTCGTTATTGATGAAATAAGTATTATTTAAGTCCTTCTACATAGATAGATCACAGCAGTATACGACAAGTTAAATTACACTTGTTGTAAAAATTCTTCACTTTAGCTTTTTCCTCTCATCTCTCACTTGTCAATCCTTACAAAAAAAACTCCATTTTCACTTGCCAGTTCTTTTAAAAATAATTCCTTCCCCAGATCGAGGGCAAGCCAGTCATCCAGCAACGGATCCTGCCGAGTCCAGTCGTCTCCATCGACGTTCCTGGCAGGAGCGTATCGGCGGCAGGAGACGAGAACAGCAACATCATCTTCAGCCCTTGGAAGGCGTTTGGGCCTTTCGTGGATACTATACAGGTGGGTAATGATGATAAAACTAAAAGATTTTTTTATTTTCCTTTTTAAAATATTATAGTCCCGTTAGCCTTTAGTACTAAGTTAAATATGCTTGTGTCACGAGTGAGCTCACCACAACAGTCGAGCGGTGGCGGGGATCGAAACCGTGTTCCCCGGATCACAAGTCGGCCAGTCCGACTCCTTCACCGTTCGGCTATCGTGGCTTCAAAATGGTTGGAAACGACTTTTAGTTTCTTCATATATCGCGTACTTCGTCTTCAGACCTTGGAAGGCGTTTGAACCTTTCGTGGATACTATACAGGTTGGCGATGATTACAAAACTAAAGTATAATTACTTTTAGCTTCTTCTTCTTTTGTGTAAGTCATCTTCAGCCTTTTGGAAGGCGTTTGAACCTTTCGTGGATACTATACAGGTTGGTGATAATTATAAAACTAAAAATTAATTACTTCCAGCTACTTGCTCTTTTGTGTACGTCATCTTCCGAACTCGGAAGGCATTTGGACCTTTCGTGTTAATGACTCGTAGATAAAACTAAAGTTGGTAGTAAAAGCCATTGCCACTTTTAGCTTTTGTTGTCGTATATGGGCTTTAACCACTGAAGTCACAACCCTGGTATCAGCAACCCTCGCGCTAAAACTATAAAAGCGCTTTCACATATAGGCGATTTTGACTGGAGGCCTAGTGACATTGTCAACCCATTGAGCACCTTGTGCTGCTGGGTAAAGTGGAAGGTACGAGGTCACGCAGACGTCTGCCAAAGCAATGAATACACCTGATCAAAACTGCTGTAGGCGGTTCCCTGCACGAGTGACTAGTGCTGTTTCAATTTTCATAATTTGATTCACAGAAGGATATACTTTGCTTAATTGTACACCGCTGGAAAAAGTTATTCCGCTAATAAATTATCCTAAATACGTCAGTATAAGAGCCAAGCAAAGCAACAAAACAACATAAGCTCCTTAAGAACTGTCCCAGTCTGAACATCTGAACGTAAGATTCACCCGAGCCTCTCAGTTTAATGACCAATTATACAAAAGGCCTTGTCATACAATCTAGTAACTCCAGAAAATCGCATTTCACGACCATTGTTGAGATAACGATCGCCGAGTTTCGGCTGGCATTTTGTGAACGTTTGCATACCTAAATATTTTTATAAGGCAATGATAAAGAAGCGAAAAAGACTTCAATGTGAGCCGTGAATGCAATTTGAGATTGTGATTTTAAATAGTCTAAGGATTTCTTTAACTATTCTTAAATTGTTTATACGAGTAGTCTTGTCATCAGGGCAACCTGTGACTTTTTTTCAAGGATTTCCACAATGACCGGTCCAAAATGCACCATAAAAATAAAAAAATAAAATTGATAATTCATTGGTTAATTGAATACAGTACACCGCACTAGGTATACCTATCACACTGATAATAGTACCTACTTACTATACTTTCGTATATTAAAAGGGGGTGGAGTTTCGCAAAATCCTTTCTTAGCGGATACCTACGTCATAACATCTACCTGCGTGTGTTGATAGATCACTATATCAGTCAGTCAATCAGTCACTCAGTCACTTTTGAATTATATAAATTTAGATAGAGCTCTCTTCTATTATTCAAGTAAACAAAAACATTTCGTCCTTGTTTGCCGTCTAAACAACAGAAACAACTGTTCCCATTTCCTCTAATGTAATTAGTTAGGTCACATCTAACTAATTAGTCGTATACTCCAATCACGATAATTATAAACGAAATAAACAATCCAATCCGAAAACAAAGTAATGAACATTAGCAAGTAAAGGAACTTGGAAACTTTCTTGCTTGCCTTGTTTCATTTTAAATAAACTAGCTGACCCGGCGAACTTTGTTCCGCCTTAATGGCAATAAATAAGCAGACTTTTTTATTTCGAACGGGATAAAAAGTATCCTATGTCCTTCTCCTGGCTCTAAACTAACCTCCCTGACAATTTTCAGCTAAATCGGTTCAGCCGTTCTTGAGTTATAAGTGGAGTAACTAACACGACTTTCTTTTATATATATAGATAGATAACGCCCGCATGGCCTAGTAGCCGGAAAGTTTGACTTGTTTATTCAGAAGTTGTGGGTTCAATGTCCAGGTGGTGAGTTTACTAAAACTTTGATTCTAAAAATTAGGTATTCTAGGTGAGTACTGTTCATAAATAAAAACTGAGTGTGGCACATAGCTCGTAAAAGACCGTTGGGGCAGGAAAGACTAAGACGTTTAGTCCCGCTAGGTACACCAACGATCAGCAGGCCTAGGATGGGCGCCGCGATAAACTTTTATCGTGAAATTTTGTCGATTTTTCGCGAAAAACTCATACGTTTGTCGCCTAAAATCATCGATAAGACGGCGCGCATCTTCCCCCGGCTGGAGAAAGTCACGAGAAGCACCTGGATGTAAGTAGCGCACGACTCCTTGGGAAAGGCATTTCTCCAGCTGTGGACGTTGCAAAATATCTTTATCTACAACTTAGTTATAAAAGATGCCAGCTGATATGATGTTTGGCCTAGGAACATTCTGCCAATATCTCAGCCCAAGCGATTCCAGGGCGTCTGCTAGTCCTTCATAAAACTGTATCATCTTGTTGCGCCACAGTATCTCTGGTAAGCATCCATTTGTCAACGTCGCCGGCCAATTACGCAGTAACGATGGCGCGATCTCGATCTGCCAGGAATTTGAGGCTGGAACAAAGGTAATAAATTACTTTCAGTTGCGAGTGTAAATCATAAAGCGGGTTTACAACGCTCCGGTTTTAATTATCAGTTTTGGAAATTTGTGGGCTGTGCGAAGTGTGTTATTACAATACATGGGTACATCTTTTTAGGTGTAACTTAAAATATATAAAGAAGTAAATAGCTTGAACGTGTAGTTCGTTCTGTTGGCCACTATCCTATTAGCAAATACTATAATGCATAGCCATGAACTTAGAGGACAAATGGAGCTGCCCAGTCACTAAAAGACGGAACCTCTGCTAACGCTGTAAATGGATGCACATACGTGCCATCTAGTGCATGTGCGTTTCATTCAACTGATGCACTTAGCAAGTCAGCCAAACCAATTTCACACTTGACTCTAATATATTAAAGGGATTCATTGAGTTGCTGGCGGATTACATTTCTGTTATGAAAAATTGGGCATGTTTACTACAAAGATGTTTATTATACAAATCCGTTGACCAACCAGTATTGACTCACTCGGTGTTTGTTTGTTCTCAGGATGGTGAACTCCTGCCCAGCCAGGATACGGTAGTGTTGCCTACTCCGAGGCATCAGTTCACTTCAGTGGACGAAGACGCAACTGACCCCATGCCCACTACTGAGACGTCAAATAAGGTAAATATTTATAAGTTCTTGCAACTCACGAAGGCGAGTGACCTTTACTTGTGTGTGTACGTGTACATGCACATAACGATAGTGCAATGTCTATCAAGACTTTTGAAAAACGAACAGTAGCGGGTCACCACACATGTAAAGCTCACTCGCCTTCATGAATTGCAACAACTATAAGAAGGTTAATAATAATAAAGGAGTTAATATCGAAAAGCCAAGGCTGGTGTAAAGCTATGTTGGGATGTAAGAAGTTGCAATAAAGGTCTTTGAACCAACCATGGGGACATGGTGGCCTGTTATTAAAAAATCTTTGGGGAATGCCTTTGTCCAACAGTGCAAATGTCACTACTATTTCAAACAGTTCTATGTTACTTTTATGTCTGTTGTCAAGGAATCCTTAGGAAGGACTTTCAAATTCTTGAGAAGGCTTTTGTCCAGCAGTGGACGCCTTTTGTTTGAAAATAAATCATTCAAAGAACTTTTCTCAGGCGGTATCAATAACTATTCCCACCAGTTTCTATGTTACTTGTCAAGAAATCCTTGAGGAGGCCTTTGAAATTCTTAAGAAGGCTTTTGTCCAGCAGTGGACGCCTTTCGTTTGAAAAGGAATCAATCAAGGAACGTTCCGCAGGTGGCCTCAATAAGCCAGCTGTCCTTCATGGTGAGGCCGGACAGCTTCGAGAGGGGGCAGCTGCGGCTGACGTGCATCTCGACGGTGCACAGCGTGTACAGCGAGCAGGCCGAGCTGGTCATCAACGAGGAGCGGCCGCAGATCGCCTCGGTGCTAGGCACCAGGGATGATGCTAGAGGTTAGTGTAGCTTAAGGTGGTTTCGAAGTGCCTTAGTATTTCCTCTGTGTTCTAGATGGTTCTATTACGAAACATTACCATCATGAACAACCACGCACGAACCATACGTTACGACTGCTCGTTTGCCTCCTGTCACAGAACAAAAAATATAAAGGAGATTGGATACTCAATAACGTCTCACCTTCTGGGGGACTTGTAGGACCTACCCTGTAGGCGGGCAATCGCGGTGAAACTGTGGTAGAGAAAGCTTTGTCTGGAATTCCACAGTTTCCTCCCACTTACGGCGAGTGACTCATCACCGAGGTCTTTGCATATTACCTACTCGTTTTTCTTACTTAGGGAGTCCCACTTAAGCTACCCTGTCCCTGCAAGTATGCTATCAATGCATTTTATCTTTCAGTAATTGTGATAAAGATTTATGAGGGATGACGACAGAGGTGAATGTACCAAGTTCAAATTTCGGTACGCGCAAGTTTTGCAACTGCGTATTTCTTTTGCATTTTTTTCTCTCGGTCATCTACCTTCAGTGAGAGTGATAAACACAATTATCTAGTACTTATTGGTTTATTTCACCAGCATACTCCAGCAAATTTAATCACGTCAATTGAAAAAGAAGTGGAATTGATTTCATGAATACTAAACGAAACCCGCGTGTAGTGGAGGCGCTATAAAACGGCCGCGAGGGATTAAATCGTGGATCGCTCGCTCGCTCAGCTCAGTTCGAAACTGTTTGTGAATTGGAAACTCGCAATTTTCTAATTGATATACGGTAATAGAGTGGGGGACGGCGTGAAGCGATGTAGAGAAAATATTTCAGTTTTATTATTTTTTAATTGGTGTCTGGCGTGATTCGATTAGCCTATAGGTCAGACAAATACGTTTAAGGCCGAACTAATTTAACTAGTAATTAAGTACTTTTCGTTTTAGTTATCATAGTGTCAGTACCTATGCCGATAATGTAACATTTTGAGTACCAATTGTTTTTCAGTCGTGAGCTATTGACGCTGGAAATTCATGAGTTTGGCCGTTGTCAAATCGTCTGAAAAAACAACGCCGTTATTATTACGTACGAGTAGACTAATCCTTATTGGTAAAAAGTTACACATACTGTTTTAAAGTGACTTTTCTATTATTTATTATTATTGTTTTTTTGGGCCTTCATTTGCGCCAGCTCGACCAGGTTTTTTTCTATTGTGGCAGCCCTTGTCTTTAGAGTTCACCGCTTAGTCCCGTTGAGTCTATAAATATCCAGATTCTTTGAAGCGTGATATCTACTATCTCATCCGGGTGCATGATGTGTCGCCCGAGATGGATACTTCTTTTGCTCATAAGCGGGCCGCATGAGCAAAGAACATACATACATGGCCGTTTCTTCTTCTGTTTGGCAGAATCTGCACAGAGTTTCCTCGGTCATGTTCATGTTGACTTTTCTGTACTAAATGTCACTATAAAACAGGGTTCCACTAGTTTGTAACTTTTATTATAAGTAACTAAGTAATAAGTATGTGAGCACCCTAGCACAATCTTATTCATTATCCAAACAAACAATATTATAAACCATATAGGATCTCAAACTACGATTGAAGTCCCACCATCGGTCTCGAGGGATTAATGCATTAACCACTCGCTCGCTTTCGCTCAATATGTCTCTACCATACTGCGCGGTGACAGGGGACTATCTTGACACTAATAGATAGGTAAATGTCGAAGGGATTCAATTTTAAACTGAAATTAAAAGTAAAACTGTGTGCATACAAAAACGTATGTACAAAATTCGGCAGTTTTATACACTTTATTTGTAAGTAAGAGTAGTAAAGGTTACCATTGATTTGTAGGCGTCATGCATTATGCGTCAGTATAGTTCGTTTAAAGTTGCAGAGGCTGAGAAAATAAACAGAAGTTTCTTACAAATTGTCCCAAGTAGGTACATAATTTATCTCTAGGTAAAATGTTAATAATTGTATGATGCACCTGCCTGTTGTATTTATTTAAAACTACGTTACTCATAAGCATAAGTGCAAAAGATAAATTAAATATCTCTGAAACATCCGCAAATGTAGCTTTTTAGTTTCACGAATTATGAGTACATTCTCGAAATTAAATTAATATAACATAAAGGCAATTGCGAGTTTCGCTCGAAGCAATTCATTTAAAGTATGTGTGCCGCTTACTGGAACGAACAGATTTTAAAGAGATTATATTACGTGAAAATTTAATTCAAACATATCAATTTTACCAGCTAATTACCTACCTAGTGTTAGCGGGTTAAATCGAATCTACGCATTCCATCACTATTCAATCGATGACTCGTGCACTACACTACGATCTGTCACTTGACTTTCGGTATTTTCGCGCGTATATCAATGCTAAATGTTTTCTNGATCAAGACGTATGCAGAATCATCAGTCTTGCGCATAAAAATTCTGCCATTCCGGACCCACACGTGCTTATATCCTATTTCTTTGCCTTTAATCCTGGCCGCCGCATGTAAAGATTTGTTTGCGGGTGATAAGTGTTCCATGATGTAAATTGGGTGTTTTTCGCCTGCAATACCAATGTGTCCGGAGTTCAATTTATTGGATTTATTTAATTTATTGAACTTAATATTAGCTGCTAGAAGGTCGTCGCGTATCCTAGTGGATGACAGTTTAACAATTATGGATCTGGGACGGGTGTTCGACTTGTCGCCTTTAGCAACGCGAGCACAGTGAAGTACATTTTCCTCTGTAAGATTGCAACCCACTGTTCTTGCAATCTGCATTATAATGGAGTTCAGATTTTCATTCCTGTTTTCTGGTACACACTGCACCTCCACGTTGTTCATTCGCGCATTTTGTTCCAGGAAGTTAATTTTATTTGTCAGTTCCGTTACACTGCTCTGCAATGTTGATGATGATTATAAGCAATAATAGGCTAGATGACAAAATTTCAATTGTTTGTACGTCAGACAGACAGATTATTAGAAAATATTAGACACGTATTTTTTAATTTATCTCATAGTTAAATAATAACAGTGCTAAATCGAGTTAAATTGTCGCGTGACGTCACTTTTGAGTAGATTTTTTTATTCAAAAGTGACGTCACGCTACATTTCAACTCAATATAATACTTACAGTATTACTATACAGATAGTACTATACAGATTATGAAAAAAAAATATGAAAAAATACGTGTCCAATATTTTTTATTGTCGAAATAGAATTTCGATTTCATTACCCAGTCATCATCCTAATTACACATCCTCTTGCATACGTGTCGCTAACCGACACTGAGTCTGCGTGTTAGCGTTGACTACAACGTGAAGTGACGTTACGTCCAAGGTCTTCTGAAAATCGATATGTTACGGCTAAAGATAGTTGTGAACATAAACTTAAGATTAGCCGGCTAAACTTAAGTTTATCTTCGAGAAGCAGCTAAAGTTCGATAACATGTTAGTTTGTGTCGTGATATTCCATCTTTAGCCGGCTAATGTGCACATTAGTCAAAACGAAACGGCTAAAAATGTATTCGATGGGCGCGCCAGGCCGGCGGAGGGCTTGAGGGGGCGGTGGGGAGACAACGCGCATTTTGTAATTTGAAATACCTACAGAAGATCCTGCAATAACCAAATGGTTCCTTATTATTTTATTTTAATGATTAGGTAGATATTATTTTAAGTAATTAATATTTTGTTATTGTAATAATTGTAATTTTGAATACCTACATAGTGTTAGCGGGTTAAATCGAATCTACGCATTCCATCACTATTCAATCGATGACTCGTGCACTTCACTACCTACGATCTGTCACTTGACTTTTCGGTATTTTCGCGCGTATATTAATGCTAAATGTTTTAATGTTCAAGTTTGCTAATAAATGTGGTTATTAAGTAAATTCAGTCTTTATAGAGTTCAGAAGTGCGATCAGTACCCTTAAACTATATTAATTTGTACGATCTGTTGCGAGTTTCAGTGTGTATGTGCATGGGACGCTACCTACTTCTAAGTTGATGAAAAGTACTTTATTTCTTGTACATTCTACATAAATGGATGTTGTTCAGTGAAAACGGCATACTTAGTGTTCTAGTACGTGTGTATTTATAGTTTTCTGTGACATTGAATGCAAAACTGATGTGTGAAAAAGTACTACTACAAGCATGTTGTGACAAGTTTCTGTGGTGACTTTGGTTTTGTTGGTGAAATATTTTAGGGTCAGGAATAGCTGCTGTCCTGTTCAAAGTCAATAGATCTTGTTAAAAAGGTCTTGAGGTGAAGGGTTGCATGTGCACAAATAACACCTCTTGCAGGCGCGGATCCAGCCCTCAAAAAAGGTTGTGGGCACAGCCACCAAAAATAAAAAATTAGCAAAGTGAGAGTTGGATTGGAGTACGAACTCACTCATGAACAATCATGGACTTACTTACTATGTTTTGAACAATTTTTTAATTTGATATTTTTTACATCATCAAATGATAACATTGATTAGAGATGAAACGGATAGTTGTTTGGCCGGATACCGGATACCGGATATCCGGCCAGCCGCTAGGCCGGATAGCCGGATATCCGGCGGCCGGATAGTTAGTCCATTGTCTCGTTGCATGTCGTGACGAGTTTAGCGCCGCACAGGTGCTTCGAACGCGATCAGTGGGTCTATTAGTAGATTAGACTAGTCACACTTTTTGAAAATCGAATCCGTCCGAATATAATGTCAAATTTTGCCACTTGTCTAGGGGGAAGATCAATTCGAGCGATTTCGGTTGCCATCGTGAGTGCGTGATTGAATAGCGAAAATTAAATTAGTTTAGGTACTTGCTGCGTAATCTGACTGAACAGCATCATGTCAAAAAAAGATCGCCTATTTTATTTGGCAACTAGTTTGGCAATATTTCGACATTTAGCTTAGGCGCAGACCATCGATTTTTCGTCGGCCGATAGTTTAGTCGGGTAGTTGTAGTTGATCAGTATGGGCATGTATGGAAGTGCGCACACTACACCGATTTGATTTGGCCGATTCTTCATACAATTTAAAATCGGGCACAACTATCGGTCAACTAAAAATCAGTGGTTTGCGCCCAGTCTAAGAGTAGGCGCACACCGTTGATTTTTCGTCAGATTGTTATCAGTCGGGTTGGGCTCTCAGTGCGCACACTGATTCAACTAAACAGTTGTATCGGGCGTGGGTGCGCAGACCGCCGATTTAAAATCGGGCTGATTGTTTCATTCGATAGAAGCTGTTGAAGAAGTCGCGTGGAATGTTTCCTAGAAATATTTTTTTTATACTTAACTAACTCATACATGCGGCTTCACCTGCATGAAATTCAGTTTGATACAACAAAGAAAAAAAGTTTAATAAAAATCAGCTCAAATTTATAAAGTTTTTTCAATATTAGTAGGACATGAAAGGGATATTATCATGAAAAAGTGAAATCGAGAGTAATAACTACTTAAATTAATTAATTAGTAATAAATAAGTTCGGTAATATTTTATAATGACGACCTTTCCCGCCAAAAACGCGGAGCAAACTGAAGCTATCGGCCGAGTTGGACGACGAAAAATCGGCCGGTGTGCGCGCGCGTAGAGGTGCGCCGTAGTACTGATCAAGCTATCGACCGATAGTTGGACGATACTTTAGTTGGAAGGCAGTTGGGAATCGTATTTCAACTATTTAGTCGGCCAAATCGAATCGGCGTAGTGTGCGCACTCCCATACATGCTCATACTGATCAACTGCCCGACTAAACTATCGGTCGACGAAAAATCAACGGTGTGCGCCTACTCTCACAGATATTTACTATTTATGTATTCGTCATTAGAGTGAATAGCCCAGAAAAAGAAATTGGTTTTTTTAAAGGCCTTAATATGGCTTTTTTGTAACTTTTTGGACTTTAATTATAAGTTGTCATTATTATAAGCCATTTTATTGATATTTACCTCAAAGATTAATGTATTTCATTTTATTAATAGGAAATTGTCGTAGTTTTTTAATATCCGGTATCCGGCCGGATAGTGAGTTACTATCCGGTATCCGGCCGGATAGTAAATTTAGGCCGGATATCCGGCCTACCGGATAGTTGCCGGATATCCGTTTCATCTCTATTNCTCTGCAACGCACTATTTTCCATCTTGACATTTTCCACCTCCTTCGTTAGAGTTTCATGATTCTTGCTAGCGTTTTCGAACTTTTCATTGATAAAATCCATTGAATTTTTGACAGATTCAATTTCCTGTTTTAATGAAGATAATTCCTTATTGATAGTGTTTGAAATAGTTTGTGAAATAGTTTCGCCTATCTGTATCATAAAAAGGTTCATCTGTGTTTGCACAACCTCATTCACTATGTCACGCACATCTTGTTGTGTGACTGGCGTCACTATTTCTCGCACATCTTGTTGTGTGCCTGGCATCACTATTTCTCGTACATCTTGTTGTGTGACTGGCATGGAACCTGATTGCGAATTGGGAGACGTTGACATAGCCTGTCTCTTGTTAGGCCTGTTTGTCACGTAGGACTGTTGGTCTTTATGGCAATCAGTAGCCTTTTTCGGTGTTGGAGGCGGTGTCCTTTTCATTTTGGTAGACATTATAAAATAGAAAAAGAAAACAAAACCAAAAAAGAAGAAAAAAATATTCTTTGTACGGGATTCGATCTTGGGGCACCGCGTGTTGTTAGTGCGTGTTTCTTCCACCGAGCCAACGCTTCTCACTTAGCCGTGTCCAAATTACGCTACCCAAATAAGCACGGCGTGTAGTCGGTGAGTAATGATGTGCGAACTTTCTATTTCCAAGGACACGACGGCCGGCGCACGCACAGATACCGCACTCAAATACGCACTGTTTTGCACTGTATAGCGGGTATTATTATGTTTATTAACACTTATAAATTATTGTTTACACTTTGTTTAGATGCACTGTTCAATAGTTTATGTTTTAAGGAGTCTTTTAATCAAAAAATTATTGTATATCGACAACTTTATCCATTTTTAAGAGTAAAAATTTAGCAGCGTAGTCTTCCGTTAGTGTTGCCGCTCGGGCGGCGCGCGCGTAATTATAATTACTAAAGTCGCTGACATAGCCCGACGGATTAGTAAGCTGAAGTAGAAATGGGCAGGGCACATAGTATGCAGAACTGATGGGGCAGCAAGGTTCTGGAATGGAGGCCGCGTACCGGAAAACGCAGCGTGGGACGTCCACCTACAAGGTGGACCGACGATATCGTAAAGGTAGCGCTGGACGCAGGCCGCTACCAATCGATCAACGTGGAAAGCATTAGGTGAGGCCTATGTTCAGCAGTGGACGTCCTATGGCTGAAATAATAATAATAATAATAAATACACTTTATTGCACAACACCAAACAAATAACATAACAGAAGAAAAGGAACACACAAGGTACAATTAGGCGGTCTTATCCCTATGAAGCGATCTCGAAGTTATCGAAATGATTGATGATGATGATGAATTACTATAGGCAGATAAATACACCACTCCCACTCTTCCCGTGGATGTCGTAAGCGACTAAGAGACAAACATGCGAACATCAGGCCTCCCCAACCCGTCTGGCCAGCGTGGGGAGTGTAGGTTAAATCCTCCATTTGCGTCTGGTAAATTAGAGGGCGTGCTCCTGTAGTGGAGACTAAATGACCTGATGATTATTATAGTAACCCTATAAAAGGTTCCCAAAGTGGGGGCGCGCCCCCCAGGGGAGGCGCTAAGACCTTTAAAAGATCGCGAACGTCGGTCTGCCCACACTCGGCCTCGTCGGCACGCGCACCGACGATCGCCAAACGGCTAGAGTACCTTCTGTACTCGCCACTCTGCCCGGTGAAGCTGGAAAAGCTCTTCAAGCTACAAGCGCGCGTCCCTTAAAAAAAACTGTGTAGTAGTAGTATTAAAAAACCTGCGACCATTTAGATAACAGGTACATTCCAGACTACTCTATGTCTCTATACGATAAATAAATAATCTGTGGTGGAAGAAAGAGGGCGTGGANGCCGCTCGAGCGGCGCGCGCGTTATATGGGGATTCTCGGATGTTTGAGTCATCCGAGAATCCCCACCTGAACAGATTATCCTTACTACCGCCGACCTGTGTCTGAAGTCTATTTAAAGACTTCCAGGTAGGTCAGGGGAGCACATGTCCAGGCGGAGGACTCTCATTAATCAATGGCATCAACTGGTGGGTGCAAATAAGGTAGCTACAACTAATAGATGATTCTTAATGCTAGTACAGAACCCTTCATGCGCGAAATATCTCAATCTTTACATGTTTCATCCACTCCACCAGCCTAGTGGTTAAATAATCGAATAGGACTTGCTAAACTTCTGAGTTTGATCCTCAGAAGAGACACGCATAGAGATAATGTAATGATACTTATACAATCCTCTTCATCATGTACGATAATAAGAAATTACACAATCAATACAAAAGGCACTTTAGCTTTATCATCTTCAATCCTTGCAGTATTCTTATCTCGCACGTTTTCTCTTCAATTGCTATGTCCATTTAATCAAGATAATGTAATAGATGCTATTAGTATTTTATATTGTATCGCAATTTTATACCTTTATTTTATTGTAGAGCAATTGAATCACTAAATAAGTATTTACAAAGTAAAAATAAATTTACAAACAGTTTACAAATACAATGTAGTTGGACAGGGCCTATAGTTTTCACCTGTATCACAGTCCAAACTACTGGACGGATTGGGCTGAAATTTGGTATGCAGGTAGATGTTATGACGTAGGCATCCGCTAAGAAAGGATTTTACAAAACTCCACCTACCTTTAAGGGGGTAAAACGGGATCCACGCGTACGAAGTCGCGGGCGGCCGCTAGTGTATTAATAAAATTTATTAGCAGCTTTCATCACCAGGTCATTTAGTCTCCACTTCAGGAGCGAGCTCTCTCTAATTTACCAGAGACAAATGAAGGATTTGGCATACATTCCCTAGGCTGTATTTGGCACTTAGGCCCGGTTTCCACCAAAGTGGAGCGAAGCGGAGCGGCAATTATCTGCATTTTTTTTTTGTTTTCAGGAGATAGAAAAAATACGTAAATATTACTTGCACATAATTATAGCAGCTATTTCCACAAAGTTGTATTGCTATCCAAAAAGAAATATCAGTTAGGAGAAAAATTTTGAATGGAAAAAGTCACCCTCGACGGGTGGCGGCATGCCGCGCGGAGTGGAGCCGTGCGGAGCGGAGGAGAGAAGTGGAAGTAATGAAATCTGATTGGTTATTAAAAAAACTTCTCTGTTCCACTCCGCCTTGGTGGAAAGCGGGCCTTAGTAAGCTGGTTTCTTTCCCAACATGGAACTACAAAGTTATTTTACACCTTACGTGACGTAATTTATTTAGGAATCGAACTCAAAATCTGTAGGTTGGTGATGACTATTTGATGCAGTATGTATGACTAATAAAACTATTAGTAAACAAACTTCTTAAAAACATTATCTGAACTAGATCATTCAATTCATGCCAAGGCAAATGATTACTTAATTTTATATTACGCAAAAAGATAATATTGTTTACTTTTTATAGTAGTGCTAATGAGATATGTTATCTTTTTATAGACATTCAATTAAATGCGTGTTTTAGAGTTGACACACGTTTTGTGAATCATCATGAGTCAGAAATAAAAAATGATCATATTAAAAGTAAATTGATTGTTTTTTAAGTATTTTATAGACCGTTTTCATTAATCAAAAGTAAATCATTCTTGAAATATTTTATAGATCGCTTTATAGCAATAAGATTGTCTAAATCAGTGTTCCGCAAACTTTTTGTATTCAAGGTACATCTAGGAATTTTTTTGGAGGTACACCACACATGCAAAGTCCATTTGTATTAGTCTTACCCTTACTTCATCATCGTCATCATCTCAGTCATAGGACGTCCACTGCTGAACATAGGCCTCCCCAATGCTTTCCATGTTGCCCGGTTGGTAGCAGCCTGCGTCCAGCGCCTTCATCACCTTGTGGGTCCTCCCACGCCGCGTTTTCCGGTACGCGGCCTCCACTCCAGAACCTTGCTGCCCCATCGGCCGTCAGTTCTGCGCACTATGTGCCCTGCCCATTGCCACTTCAGCTGGCTGACGGATTACCCTTACTTACTTACTAAAAATAAGTTTATAAGATAACCTTATTTTTCCGAGGTTACTATCTAAAGACCACGGTACACCAGAGTGCCCCGGTACTCCCTTTGCGGAACACTGGTTTAAATAATTGTGCCTTGTTTGGTGTACTTACTTACATTAAAGTGCCGGCAACGCACCTGTACCTGGCTCTACCGAGGATACGGGCACAGACTACGTAACACCACTTCCTAACAAAACGACTATTTAAACGACACCATTACCCAATAATTCGAAATCACAACTTTTCTAAAAGACCCTTCATTCTGGTCTTAAAAACCTAATTAATTTTAAATTACCTGAAAATTACGATTTTTGGTCTCACTGTTATTGAAAAAAGTAGTTTTCACTTGACAAAAAAGTGACTTTACTTGCTTGTAGTGCCATACAAAATCTATGGGAGAGTTTCGTTTACAGTTTTAAAAAGTACGTGAATTATTGGTGGTGTCATCATGTCTATTACTACGATTTATGCATAAAACGGGATCTTGAAAGAAACGGGAGGTCTCCATTGAAAAGAGCCCTTACCCCTTGTAGTAGAAAATAATTTCATTACAACGAGCAACCACTCTACCGTAATAATACTATCAAAGGAATCTTTAAATTACAGCTCATATTTACAGTAATAAAAACTATTTTTCATCCTTGTTTTCATCCTCTTTGATCCCTGTATCTTCTAAATATAATAACTCAAAGGTGACTGACTGACTGACATAGTGATCTATCAACGCACAGCCCAAACCACTGGACGGATCGGGCTGAAAAATGGCATGGAGTAGATGTTATGACGTAGGCATCCCCTAAGGATTTTACGAAACTCCACCCCTAAGGCTGGTTTTAGTGTCACGCGGACAGTCAGGTCAGTGCGGTTCGCTCCGCACAGCCGATCTGTATGAACTGCTAGGGACCGAGCGGTTCCTCCGGACCGCATTACTCTAAAACGCTCCTTAGAAGTTCATACAGATTGGCCGTGCGGAGCGGGTCCGCACCGGACGGTCCGCGTGACACTAAAACCAGCCTAAGGGTACCCCCTTAAACGGGATCCACGCGTACGAAGTCGCGGGCGGCCGCTAGTCCTGTATAAAGCTGTTATTTAAAGTAAAAGTAATATTATAAGGCTTTGAGCTAATCTCAGCAATATTTGCGGTTAGTTGCTGCTTTGTCGTAACGTTTATTTGTTTCCGTTCCCTTTTACAGCTGCCCTCGTGAGGTTTACTGACGTGAAGAATGGCGAGCGGATAAACCATTAGAGAACCTGGGATAGTTACTAAACTTTCTGCAGCACGCTTTGCATATAAACTACCTTACTATGAACAACCATTCGAAGAAGAAGAGTCACAATGATCTCAAGATAATTTGAAGAAAACGCACAAAGAATTTAATTCGTCTGAAATCAAGAGTCCACTTTTCAAACGTTCATCATCATCATAGTTTCAGCCTATATCAAACCCACTACTAGAAGTATACGTAGTCCATCATTCATAACACTACGTGGCAATGGGGATGTTTCCTGGGTCAAAAAGCAAGAGTTTTAATTAGTCCGTCAGTTAACTTATCAAAAAATACTCTACACGTATTATTCACTTTTTCAAACTAATGAAAATTGAAAGAGATAAAGCGCGCCAAAGTTCATAAGAAGAGGCCCGTGACGTCAATGCGTGCATAAAAGTGCCGCACGTTGTGACGTCGTGCGGAACTTCAACGCACCATAACTATGTAATTATTTGTTAGATTGACAAATAAAAATATATGTGTCCAATATTTTTTGATATTAAACATGACGGACTAAAAAAATTTTTTTAGGAAACTAGCCTATATCAACCGAGTAATTCCGACATAAGACGGGAAAAGTTCTCATGAAAATCGTAAGAGGCGACTAAAGAGAGTAAATTATTATTATGCGAACAGTAAGGCTGAGTTGCACCACTTAACTTTAACGGTAACTATGACGATAACCGGTGCTTTTTGTATGGAGTTTGACATATTTTTGATGTTTGTCAAAGTTAAAGTAAGATGGTGCAACCCAGCCTAGGACTCCCCAGTCCGTCAGTCAGTGCATAAAGTACAGGCCAAATCGTCCATTTGCCTCTAGTAAAATAGAAAGGGTCGGTCATTTGTAATGGAGATTTTGCTGTTGAACCACAAGTCCGTGTGTCCACATTTTAACTGTAGATTTCTATTCAAGTCTTGATTTCGCTTTGGGAGTTAGCCGTTTTAAAAGTTTTTATAACTTGTGATATTGTTTCCGATGTCCGCGTCTGTTTCGGCTCATTCCTTACTTTTAATGCCTTAGAGGATTTCTTGTTTATGTGTTCGGAAATTGTTGTTTTCCAAACGATACTTGTAAGGCTGCGGTTTTAAGAACACTTAGAGGGTTTTAAACTTGAGCAAACGTGGTTATGTTCGCTGTATTAGCTGTATTATCATCATCTTTAGGTCTTTTAGTCGTCACAGCGGGATGATAATCATCATCATTATCATTTTAGCCATAAGACGTCCATTGCTGAACATAGGCCTCCCCCAATGCTTTCCATGTTGATCGATTGGTAGCGGCCTGCGTACAGCGCTTCCCTGCTACCTTTACGATGTCGTCGGTCCACCTTGTGGGTGGACGTCACACGCTGCGTTTCCCGGTACGCGGTCTCCATTTCAGAACCTTGCTGCCCCATCGGCCGTCAGTTCTGCGTACTATACAGCAGGAGGATGAAGCACTCTAATTTCAGAGGCAAATGGAGGATGTGGTCTACACTTCTCACGCTGGCCAGATGGATTGCGCAGGCTAACCACATCTAACTTTAAATTAGTCTGATTATTATCATTCAGGATATAGACGCTAAGGGTATAGGTTGTAGAAGTCAATCTATTATTATCTTTTTGATTTGGCCTTAGTTCATCGAATTACTTGGCCTTCATTTAGTCCCTAAGCTTATAAACAGCTGGGCTATCTCACCCACTTTAGTCACCTCAAAGCCTAAATCTAGATATTTCATTTACATTCCAGCATTAATCAAGCAGATTTCGTACCAGAATAGGTTTCCGGTTAGACATTTAACGCTCCGTTATCTCTTAACCGGCTGGTTTCGCCGTCGTTGCTGTTTATTTCGGATTTTAATTGGAAAATTAACAATAGAATGGGAGAAGTGTCGGGGATAAATGGGGATTCGTCTCGTTCCGGCATCCTGTTAGAGGGAAAAGATAACAGCCTCTAAATGTAACCATTAATTGTAATCTATATCTATAAAAGAGAAAGGTCACTGACCCACTCATCACAAAATCTCAGAAACTACATGTGCTAGGAGTCTCAAACTTTGCACGGGTTCCTTTTAGAGCGTAGGTGCTCACTAAGACGGGCTTTTGCAAAATTCAACCCAAATTAATAAGCCTTTGCAATATTTAAAAAATTCGTTCGTTCGTTTCAGCCAAATGACGTCCACTGCTGGACAAAGGCCTCCCCCAAGGTTTTCCACAATGAACGGTCCTGCGCTGCCCGCATCCAGGCTCTTCCCGCGACCTTTACCAGATCGTCGGTCCACCTAGTAGGAGGCCTGCCCACGCTACGTCTTCCAGTCCAAATAAAAAATAAATAAAACTTTTATTAACATAGTAATAAAAACATACAACAGTGTAGCATAGGACAAAAACTGTAATAGTGAAGGATAAAGAGCTGAGTTGCACAACCAAAATTTGACCTTAACTATAACGATAACGTTTGTTACAAAGTAAGATGGTGCAATCCGACCTTAATATTGTGCCAATAGATAGACCCCCGATCATCTTTTTTAATCATGATAAATGATAATATCATGCTCGAAATTTATATTACACTAGCTAAACCGGCGAATTTCGTACTGCCTATGTTTAGGACCATAATTTGAAGAAGTTTTCAAATCAGCCCAGTAGTTTCGAAGCCTATTCAATACAAACAATCAAATCCTTCCTCTCTATAAAAAGATACACGTTTCTTCAGTATGTAAAACTATAACTTTTTCATGAAAGTTTTCTAATATAACTTTAGGAACACTTGTCAGTTTCCTTCGTCAATGGCATTTGCAGACTTAGGCTGAGTTGCACCACTTAACTTTGACTTTAACTTTAACGATAACCGGTGTTTTTGTATGGAGTTTGACAGACTTTTGACGTTTGTCAAAGTCAAAGTAAGATGGTGCAACCCAGTCTTAATGTCATTAGTATACTTCACTGGCTTTTCTACCCAAGCTGTGAAGAACAAACCGAAAATCAGGCACAGATTGCGGTGGTCTTAATGTCAAGCAAGTTTTAATGAAAGCCGCTAGAGATGGGCATCGATGATTGTTCTTATTCGATGTGCTTTTTATTATAATTCTAGTATTGTTTCAGAGTTTCAGGTTCAGTTTCAACAGTTTAATTTTCTTAAAACCAAAAGGTGTGCGTTCACAATTTACTCTTCCACAAGATTTGGTACGCATAAATGTAGACAAAAAACAGCCGAACTTTGTAGCTTATTGTGTGAAGCTGCATTTTAAAAGTCCATGAAGCTTGTGGATGCCCTTTCGGTAAATCGCTCTTGTTATTTTATTAATTTATTTAGGTTTTGTTAATGTCGTCTCACTGAATAAAAGATTTCATTCAAAAATCAGTTCAGTGGTAGTTCCTAACCAACCAAAATAAAATAAAACTAAAATTCAATATTGTTTTTGCATGTTTTAATGAAATGGATCGCAGTGATGAAAACGTATTTTTCACATAACAGCACTCTCATTCATTAAGCAAACATGAATATTTTGTAATTTATAAAGTAAATAACCTCGTTTACTAGAAAATAAATTTAGTGAATAGGTTTAACGTTTTATATTAGGCTCGTTATATGTTACGTTACCAGTTTTGTTACAGGTAATTTACCTATGTTCCACGAATAAACGAATTTTGATTTGATTTTGATTTGATTTTTCAAGGTTTTCTTTTATGTTGCTGATAGAGTTAATACTTAAGCATGTAACTTTTTTCAGTATCTATTTGGGAAGCGTAATGTAATAGAAGGATATTGTCTACAAAATTCTTTTGGCTTTTGTTTTATAGCCTGACCAGGAACATAAAAACCCTCGCCATGTTGCGGAAAACTAATGGTACTAATTTCTTTTAATGGCAACAGTAACTGAAAACTTCATTGACATGTCACCTTGCATGTCAGTCTATTGCTGTCAAAGTGTAAACAAACTTTATTTTAAATGTGCGCAATTGATTTTGTGAATTAAATTGCTAAAATCTTTTTATAGTCGTGAAAGAAAAGTGGTTCACAATGTGTTAAAGTATTTGTCGAAGAGAAATACTAAGGGTTCGGACAATATTTTCATTGAATAATGTTTCCGACAAAGGTTGTCAAATTGACTGACATGTTTATCGTATAGTACAGTCCACTATGAAAATTAGCTGTGGTTTGTTTCAACTACCTATTTTAAAGTTTTTTGTCACTTTCTAAGTGTTGAATTTTATGGAATTGGGAAAGAAGTACAGAGTTTGAAGCGTTCATGAGCAGACATTGCAGTTGAATATTCAAGTTCTGAATTTGATTATTGATGATATAATAAAATAAATCATACTAACTCGATTGATGGTTTTTTTAATTTATTTATACCAGGTTACCTTTAATAATATTTTTTCGTTAATTTATGAAAATATCAAATTAGCCCGTAATCCTGAATCCTGATACATAAAGTTAGCTTATTAATTTAACACAGGTACGACTGTACTCAGTGTTGCACTATCAAATGCAATTGACGCGCCTCTATGCCAGGGTTTTTATGTTCCTGGTCAGGCTATAGAAGCATTTAAATTAGTTTTCTATTTACAGACGATAGCACATCACACAAAACACTGCGGTATCATCACTACCATCGTTTCAGCCACAGGACGTCCACTGCTGAACATAGGCCTCCCCAAATGACAACCGCCTCTGTGGTCTAGTGGTAAGACCACCTGCTTCAGACGCAGAGGTCCCGGGTTCGATTCCCAGGGAGGGCAGATTTTTCTGTTCGGTTTGGTTAGTGATAGTGCTTGTTCTAAGTCCGCCTGGCCTACCACCATCTTACCTAAGGCCCTTTTCACATGTTCTGGTTGCCGGCTAACCGGCGCCGGGTATCCGGTGGTGAAGTGTATGGGCATGCCGGATTAATTACGCCGGAACATGTGAAGGCTACGTACCATGCCCATGGCCTTAGTTTGTCGCCATAACAACAATGTTATCAGCATTGTTGTGTTCTCTCTGTGGTTGAGGATTCCGGGTGAAGCTCGCTTCCAACTTCGGCCTGATCAGCACTTACCATCAGGTGAGATACAGGCCAAGAGCTTCGTCGTTGTGGATAAATAAAATGATTTCCATATCGCCCGGTTGGTAGCGGCACCTGCATCCAGCGCCTTCCTGCTACTTTTATCAGGTCGTCGGTCCTGTCGTCGGGTGAACGTCACACGCTGCGTTTTCCGGTACGTGGCCTCCACTCTAGAACCTTGCTGCCCAATCATGGATGCCCTTGATTGTACGTACATCGTGGAATTAATATTGTATTAGTATGCCCATCTCTAAAACAGTTGTTTTGGTTTTCGACTACGATACTTCATTTGTGGATTTAGGTAAGAGCCAGGTCTGAAACAAAGGCTGACCTGCGAATCATGTTTTTGTCATGGGCCGACAATAGCTACCTACGACAATAGGTATTTACCGTTTCAGGAAATTTGTTCTCGTCTAAACAATGGTATTACAATAGATTATTTTGTTTATTATTGTAGCTGTGAAATGCCATTAATTTTGAGTTTGGAAAAAGATTACATTACAAATCTTTTGTGTACCTCGTTACAATAGTAGGAATAATACAATATAGTTTAACGCGATTCTTGTTCAAAATTTTCCAATCTGTTGATAAAAATGAACGATTTTTGAAGCGCATTTATGTAATACGAATCTGAACTAAAATAATTAAGACACAAAAATTATGACCATAAAATAGTTTTTAACGTTCTTTCTTTCTTCCAGATTCACGTCTTGCTTAACTCTTAAGCTAGTATAAGCAAAAATATTTTTCATTGGTATTGAACTTTATCTGATACTAGCGGTCGCCCACGACTTCGTACGTGTGGATTCTGTTTTACCCCCTTAGGGGTGGAGTTTCGTAAAAATCCGTTTTTAGTGAGCACCTACGTTCTAAAAGGAACCCCCATGCAAAATTTGAGACTCCTAGCACTTGTAGTTTCTGAGATTTCGTGATGAGTGAGTCAGTCAGTTAATCAGTGACCCTAAGGCTGGGTTGCACCACCTTACTTAACTTTGACAAACGTCAAAAATCTGTACAAAAAACACCGGTTATCGTCATAGTTACGGTCAAAGTTAGGTGGTGCAACTCAGCCTTAGCTTTTATAAATATGATAGATACCTAAAGTGGCATCAATTCTGCCACCATATTAACTAGTTAAATGCCTAACGCTCCGCTCTAAGCTCCGCTTGTGTAAATGCGGCCCTAAAGGCCCTAAACCTCACAAAATGGCCGGCCGAGATTTTTCCGAGGACCTCCATTTCCCGACTATCAATCATGACCAGATTATATTAAGATCGAACGTGATGGATGTCGTCATAATCGACGATTAGGCGTGTTCTACGGCGTTGTAAAATTTATCGTTTTAAGTTTGAACGCGGGAGAAATATTGTTGCAGACCGCGATGCTTTATAACCGTTTATAATCGCAGCCGAGGGATGAGATACAATGCAAAATTACTTGGCGTGACAGATACGCTGACATTCAACGTGTTAACGTGACAAGGATTAAAGTGGCATCTGGCTGCTATCAACCGGCCAATCTGGAAAACAGGAGAGGCCTATGTTCAGCAATGGACGTCCTTTGACTGAAACAATAATGATGGTGAAAGCAAAACAAAAGTCCTGTATAAAGGATGATGATGGCAAACAAAAACCATTCTGGAACTAAATTCCTCGTTATAATGACCTGTCAAATGCATAGCTCAAAATTGGTAAGTCAATTTAGATTGAATCCAAATCACAACGAGTGCAAATCTAATTGGGAACACACGACAGTCAACTGATGTATTGTGGTGGTAATTAACTGTGATATTTAGAACGATGTTCAACACTAGCCGATAATTAGGTTTCGTAGTAGTTGATGTTTGGATTATTGTTGAGTTATGCGAAATGACAATTGAGCGTCAGGGAATTTATTGGGTTAAACTTATGTAGTAGAGAATTGATAATTACTTTTTTTTAATAAATGTAATTGTATGATTTTGAACTCCGTTGGTTTATAAATGCGTGAGATGAACGGTCCTGCGCTGCACGCATCCAGGATCTTCCCGCGACCTTTACCAGATCGTCGGTCCACCTAGTAGGAGGCCTGCCCACGCTACGTCTTCCAGCCCGTGGTCGCCACTCTCGTGATTTTAGCAATTCTGCGAGCTATGTCGGTTGGGGACCGTGCCGTGTGGGGACGGCCATAAAGAATACTCTTCCCCACCGCCAACAGGAGGCGTGTCGTAAGAGGCGACAAAATCCCTGCAGCACTGGACGGGCAGCAGCGTCTGCGTGCGAAACCTTACAAAAAACTGCGATCGCCAACCCGCCTGCCAAGCGTGGCGATTAAGGCAAACCCCCCCATGGAGAATCCTTGGGGGAGGCCTTTGTCCAGCAGTGGACGTCTTTCGGCTGAAACGAACGAACGATGTCGGTTACTTTGGTTCTCCTGCGGATCTCCTCATTTCTGATTCGATCACGCAGGGAAACTCCGAGCATAGCCCGCTCCATCGCCCTTTGGGTGACCTTGAGCCTTCTTATGAGGCCCATAGTAAGCGACCACGTCTCAGAACCGTATACCATCACTGGCAACACACATTGGGTCGAATACTTTCGACTTGAGACACTGCGGTATTTCGGACGTGAGTATAATATGGCGAAGCTTCCCGAACGCTGCCCATCCGAGTTGGATTCGACGATTGACCTCTTTCTCGAAGTTGGACCTACCTAACTGGACTGTTTGTCCCAGGTATACATAATTGTCAACAACTTCGAGTGTAGAGTCTCCAACCTTCAGAGGAGTGGGTGCAACACGGACATTAGACATGATTTTTGTCTTGTCCATGTTCATTCTGAGGCCCACTTGTTGAGAGGCTCTACTGAGGCCATCGAGCATTGTGCCTAGATCCTCCAAGGTCTCAGCCATGACTACGATATCGTCCGCGAATCGAAGGTGGGTGATGTACTCGCCGTTGATATTTATGCCAAATCCGTTCCAGTCCAGAAGCTTGAAGACATCTTCCAGGGCGGTGGTAAACAGTTTTGGAGATAAGACGTCTCCCTGTCTTACCCCTCGCTGCAACTGGATAGGTTTCGAGTACCGATCCTGGAGGCGGACCGGTTTCTATGTATTTCTATGAAATTCCCTCCGTAGTTTATACACGAAGCTATGTACAACTACACGTCGTCCGCTGCTGCTTCATGTCGTCCGCTACCAACTTGTACTTTAACAGTAGATTAGGTTCTTAAATACTTCTAGCGTTTTATTTAGTTCCACTCTAAAGTTTACTCAAAGGGATCGAAACTGCGCGATCGTACTACCGGACAGAAGGGAACAATAGTTTATCTGTTTTTGGTAGATGTATAAAGTATGGTAAACTTTATTAATAGAATATAATATCAGACAACAAATACTTCAATGTCTGGGATATTTTATTTAACTAATTTTTCTGATCGATTCTTTGTCACCTTTAAAAAAATATGCTTTTTTTTTATGTGATAGGAGGCAAACGAGCAGGCGGATCACCTGATGGTAAGTGATTACCGTCGCCCATAGACACCCGCAGACCCAGGGGCGTTACAGGTGCGTTGCCGGTTGCTAACTTTTTTACACCCTGCATACTTTAAAACCGCAAAACTGTTTGCAATTACCTGAACAAAACGAAATTTTACTTATTTTGACAACCTTCTCTTAGTAATAAATGAAAATACCCTGCCCCAAGAAAGAGGTGACAAAAGAGCAAATTTAAACTAGCACCTAACTTTACCAGAATAATAAATCACAATGACACTTTAAGCGCTTCCTTTCAGCGTCCTGAAATGGCAAAGCGCTTTGCCAAAGCGCTTTCCGCAGCTAGACGAGGACCTTTGGGTAAATAGAAAATAAAGTATGGAGGAGCGTTTCGGTATGAACAGAGTAAGTACAAAAGAGTAGGTTATCTTCATAGAAACGCACCGAGTGCGGTTTGTATGTGAGCGCGCCAATATACGTATGCGGCGCGCACGCACACACTGACAAAATTCGGCGCAACCACGACTGGCTCCCCGCTAATCCACGCTATTGTCACGCTCACATACAAACCGCGCCCGGTGCGTTTCTATGAAGATAACCTCATCATCATCATTTCAGCCACAGGACGTCCACTGCTGAACATAAGCCTCCCCCAATGACTTCCACATCGCACAGTTGGTAGCGGCCTGCATCCAGCGCCTTCCTGCTACCTTTATCAGGTCGTCGGTCCACCTTGTGGGTGGACGTCCCACGCTGCGTTTTCCGTTACGTGGCCTCCATTCCAGAACCTTGCTGCCCCATTGGCCGTCAGTTCTGCGTACTATGTGCCCTGCCTACTGCCACTTCAGCTTGCTGATCCGTCGGGCTATGTCAGCGACTTTAGTTCGTTTACGGATCTCCTCATTTCTGATTCGATCTCGTAATGAAACACCGAGCATAGCCCTCTCCATAGCACGCTGTGCAACTTTGAGCTTCTGTATAAGGCCTATAGTGAAGATAACCTACTCATTTGTATTTACTCTGGTATGAAGCTGGACGTCTTTTGTGTTACAGAGATCCTGGGGACTGACGTAACGAGTGCGTCCGTTTCCGAAGTCTGTTAGGAGAAGACTGGGGAAGTATCTAGATAAAGTAGCATCTGTGACAGTTTTAATTCAGAAATCACTTCACGGAGCGCCTAAAGTAGGGCCAACGAGAAGCGATACCAAATGTAAACAAACCCAATGTCATGGGTGAACCCGTCTGACTGACATATTTTGGCGGGAGAACGAGACATTACGACAAATACACAAGATGGGAAGAGACAGAATATATTGTCAACTCGACAGTCGTATCGACCTTTTGTATCGCTGCTAGTTGGCCGTACTTTACATATTAATGACAACTGTTATGAGAGATAAAATTATAATGAGGTAAAATAATAATAGCGATTTGTACAGACAAGGTTTTATGCGTTGCAAAAAGCACGAGAAAAAAGGTAGAAAGATAGATCTATAGACAAAAACATTTTGTTTTTACTACAAAAAAAATCAAGGAAATATACAAAAGAGATCGCAAAATTTAGGGGATTTTCTGTTTGAGACAAATTAGATGACTTAAAAATAAGTAAAAGGGAAGGGAAAACATTTATTTAAAATGCTGTACATACTTAAATATTCATATAACCAAAACTTGTTACTCAGAACTAAATTGTTTCTTATTTAATTTAGTTCTAGGCCCCGTATTTATAAATTGGCAAGAATGCTAATACTCACTCCCTAGGTTTACAAGATGCCTACTTCCAAAGTTTGAGGACACGCAGAGCTCTTGAGAATATTAAGCATCTCTTTGTGCAATCTGAGATGCATCTTGTCAAATTAGGTCGCCTTGCCCGTACATTTGGGATGGGTTTATGAATAGCAAAGTTTATTGTCATATCTAAAGAGCGTCAGTAAAGTGTTATCTGCACGATTATGATTGTAAACTCATTTAAATATTATTTTGCCGTGATATTATTGTGAGAATGACCAAAAAAGTTTAAGAAACCTTAACGCCCGTATTCACAAACGATGCTTGCTCACAGGCTTCTTTTTACCTTACTTTTAGTGTTGAGAAAACACTTAGTAGGTATTTAGTAAGTGCTGAAAATCAGGGCAAGCTTTTACTACGTATTTTCACTGAAACGGTGATTTGTCGAGTTCCCTGAACACTACACTTAAGGTTTAATTATTTAACTAACCTTTCCAGTAGCATTTTCATTTTAGCACCATCAACTTGAATGCTTTTATTAGTCTAACTTCTTCACTGCGAACGTGTCTATTCTTCTCAAGAAAAATGTCGCCGTAATTCTTCATAAAAGTCTTATTTTCTTTCAGTTTCTCGTTTTAAAGCGCGAGTGCTTTCAAGCTAAGGCTAAGAGTGCTTATCTGTGCCAATTTCTGTCATATTTTGTCACAATGGACGAAAGAACAGCATGACCATTTAAGGAGCCTAGAATTCGATGCCTGGTAAGGTCAATTTGAAGCCACGATAGCCGAACGTTGAAGGGGTCGGACTGGCCGACTCGTGATTCGGGGAACGCGGGTACGGTCCCCACCGCTCGACTTTTGTTGTGAGCCCACTCGTGACACAAGCTTAGTACGAGGGGCTAACGGGAGTATTAGTAATTTGTGCAATAACAAATTATTAATAGGGTGATCGCTATAGTAGGTAAAGCTAATACATAGTTATTGGCCAGATATATCCCTAGACGACCACTCGTTTGAGGCCCTGAAGATGATGGACCTAAAGGCCAACATTGGCTTCAAAAAGGTCCAGTTCAGAATTAAGGGCCCCATACAGGACTCCAAACCCTCCGCTGAACCCCCGACCACCGCCGCAACCACCACCACCTCTACCCCCGTACCCGCATCCTTAACCACCCCCCCTGAGGGTACCGTGCAGGTCCGCACAGGACCACAACGGGTCCAACCCTCCTTCCACCCCCTCAACCTCCACTTCCACATTCCCAAACAGGGGAAGGGGAACGCGGTTTCCCCCCAACAGGGGGACCACAAGGGGCGCACATCAGCCCAGAGGAAGGGGGCAGCACAGAGGACCGTATCGAGGGCGGCGGGGCACACAAGGGCGCCGCGGCTCCCAAGCACAATAGTCCCCACCAACCTCAACGCCCAAAGGGGATGGCGATACTACAGGCCAACCTACACCACGCTATCGCAGCCTCTGCGGTCATAGAAAAGATCTTCAGCGAAGGTGGCCTGGACATCGCCCTCATTCAAGAACCATGGATAAACGCCGACTCCATGGTAGCCGGTCTGAACAACGCTGGTAAGATTCTTGTATGCGAAAAAGGCCGCAAACCTAGGGCTTGTATCGTGTTTAACAAAAATACTAACTTCTTACCTGTTCCAGAACTTTGCAGCGAAGATACTGTCACCGCGTACGTAGAAGTCAAAGGGCCGAACAGGTCCAAAGTACTCTTCTGCTCGGCATATCTTCCTGGAGATAAGCAAGATCCCACTGAAGAACTGACTAACGTCCTGGAATACTCTAGAAGACAAAAGTCGGAACTGATAGTGGGATGCGATGCTAACGCCCACCATACCATCTGGGGAAGCTCGGATACCAACATGAGAGGTGAGTTACTATCCGATTTTCTTCTATCTAACTGTCTACAGGTGCTGAACAATGGCCACACGCCAACATTCGTAACAAAAACCAGACAGGAAGTAATAGATATAACATTCGCAACAGAAAATGTGTCAAAATGTATAACAAAATGGCACGTCAGCAGCGATGCAAACAATGTAAGAAAATTTGAACATTGAAAATTTCGCGCCTACCTCAACGCATACACCTTTCATCCTTTTAAAATGGCACGGAATAATTCTGTCTACATTTCCAAGTAACATCTGCCGATCTATGTTTTTCTTAAAATAAATGGGTAAAATGTTTTGGCTAACATGGCATCCCTAAATTCACTCACACAATAGACAAACGCCAAAATTTTGCGTCACAGTTTTGTTGTAGCGCGAGTTCCGTCCGCCTTTTTTTATAGGTCCATGGTGGGGAAAATGAGTCATGAAACAGCAAACAATTCATCTGAAAACTACCTACTTAAATAACTAACAAGCGAAGTCAATATAAAGCTTGTAAAAAGGATACCTACAGGAGAAAGGGACACTTGGTCCTGCCAGAGTTAGGGAGACGATAATTCAAAAGCACGAAAAGTTTAATCCGTGATTCTGACTCGCACTAACTGGGTAGAATTCATACGTATCCTAACTTGATGGTTAATTAGAACCAAGTCTTTCTCCAAAAGAAAAGGATCAATCTTGGGCCTCGCAAAGATTATGCTTAAATGATGAATTAATCACATAATTATTAAAACAGCACTCAATAAAAGATCGCAAGTAATAACACAATTTTATTTAGAATAAGCCGAATACGGCTGCTGTAAAAAGAACTTAAATTGGTTTGTCCTATTGTGTAGTCCACGAAGTAAAATGTTTGATCAGCAAACTATTTCAGGCTATATTTTATACGCCTTACAACAACTTTATTTATTTGCTGATAGTTATTTAGTTTTCCGCTAACCACTTGTTTCTGATTTATTGTTTTACTTTTTTTGCGCAAGTATACCGCAACATTTCACGCAGTCCAGGCACGTCGAAAACGGCGTTAACTGCGTTGTTTCTGTTGTCCAGAAGTCCTTGGGTGCGTACGCACTTCGCACAAAGATCTGTTCCTCAATGAGTTTCCATATCCACAAGTGGTTACGAGCGCGATTTAGCATGACAGTCGCCTGTTGAACCGCCTTGACCGCTCGCTGGCACACGGGGTCCGATTCGTAAGGCATATTAAATAGTAAGTTCTGGATGTTGCAGCGAAACACCTGAAATTTCGGACTGATACAATCCAAATTCCAAGTCGGTTATCAATATTATGAAACCCCAATAACATTAAAATGATGTTATCTTATTCTAATGGAAGAACACATAACTCTACAGGTACCTACATAAAACGAACTAGAACAAATGATATAAAAACTGACCTCGTGTCCGCATATCTCCAGCATGCAATAATTAACGAAAAGAACTTGCACGAGGTCGACTCTATATCCAAGAGTCTGGAGACGGTCTGCAAAAGAATACCTACCTAATTACATAGCTGGGTACGAGTCATTTTTGATCAGCATCGAAAAGAATAAACCTCGTATAGATAGAATATTCCTCCTTCTCGAATAGCTGGACATAAATCGCTACCAATGATAAACGCCACTAAAGCATTGTCCACCCGCTGACCGCTTCTCACAATTAAATATTAGGTAGGGAGGGATATTGAACTACACTCGGCATCAAATAAATCGCACCTCCCGCGACAAGCACTTATCAAACGTATGCATCCCCACTTCCCACCAACATAGGTACCATTTGAAAGCCTAGTTTTAAACTTCATTTCATTAAAGGAAAGGTTTTTACCCCAAAAATGTGTCTTTACAAGGATCCAGAGTCACTTCTTCAAAAAATGGGTAGGTAGTTACGCTATAGCCATTTTTTATGACTATAAAACTGTTAAGTTGGGATTAATCGCTATCCATCTGTTAAAGAGGACACGTGAGATCTTTATTTGGTTTTATAACCATAAAAATTGGTCTAATTGATCCCAGAGGTGAGCCCAAAGTGAGGTCTATTTTCAAGTCACATTTATTGTAAATGTTAATCATTTATTTAGAAATGAAATGTATTTTTCTTTAAGGATATTTATTGGGCTTTCAAATAACACCAATATTGTTGGGGTACCATGATTGTGTCAGAAGAAAATCTTTAAAGTTTGCGTCGCGGAAGGTGCGGTTTATTTGATGTTGAGTGTATAAGGGTTCCGTTTTTTGCCATTTGGCTACGGAACCCTAAAAAGCTTGTAAAAACAGAGAGGTACCTCTCAATCCCCGTAACTTCTGTGGTTTGTGAGCAACAGTGTGGAAGGAATCGCAAGGTCCATAATAAATAGTCACATATTGAAAAGACATCCTTGTACAATAAAAATGCTATAAAATCAATAAAAATTCTAAAAAAAACACTGCTCAGGTTGAGCGAAGATCTTGAAATGAATATACTGTAATTTTAATACTGTTGTATTCTTAGATATAATGTACAATAGTACATATAATATTTTCAGAACATACAATAATATTGTTTAGACTTCAGATCAACAAAAACACAAAAATAAGTCTGCCAAAAATTGACATGACTGGCAACAATTTTTTTTTAAGTTACGAAATCACGGATTAGACCGATTTATTATTTATTTGGTGATTTTTTTTTAAATATTACAAAATATTATCCTAGCCTGAAACTGAAAATTTAAAAAAATGCTCACTAGGTCATCTTCATAGAAACACACCTGTAGCGGTAAGCAAAACTCTTTGCGCCGGGTATAGGCTACGGCGGTTGCGATGGTAACCAGGTTGTTGATGTCAGGGAGAACGTCAGGTAGTAAAATAGGAGATTTTACAATATATTATTTTATTCAAAAGTGACTACGTGAGTTTCCATATTAAGCCACGTACCCTTTATTGGTGACCCCGATTTTCGTCCAATTTGTCTACAACTGTACTGCTTAATTGCTGCAACGGACAAGGACTACTTTTACACCTCAGACCTGAACTCCCGACCAAGGGTCGAGTAACGAGTTCCAACTTCATTTTGGAACCGCATCACCCCGTGCCCGAGCTCACACCTAGAAGTTGACAGACAATTTGTTCCGGGTTGCTCGCTCCGTGCTCCGTGTTCCGGGTTGACACACCACGCCGCGTTCACCACAGAGGGAAGAGGCGTTCACCTGCCTTGTGAATGCTGAGCACCTACCTGTTTGCTGGACAACGCGACAGATTGCAAGTTTTTGAGTGTTTTTATTTTTTTGTCACTTTCTAAGTGTTGAATTTTATGGAATTGGGAAAGAAGTACCGAGTTTGAAGCGTTCATGAGCAGACATTGCAGTTGAATATTCAAGTTCTGAATTTGATTATTGATGAATAATAAAATAAATCATACTAACTCGATTGATGGTTTCATTTAATTTATTTAAACCAGGTTACCTATAATAATATTTTTTCGTTAATATATGAAAATATCAAATTAGCCCGTAATCCTGAATCCTGATACATAAAGTTAGCCTATTAATTTAACACAGGTACGACTGTACTGAGTGTTGCACTATCAAATGCAATTGACGCGCCTCTATGCCAGGGTTTTTATGTTCCTGGTCAGGCTATACATGACCTACTCATTACAAGCTTTTATTTGTATTTACTCTGATAATATCGCTATGGTTAATGTTTTTAGCTATTAATGTGTTTAATTGACGTGTAATCTGATCGATACGAAATTAAAACACCGTTATTATAGGGGTACCAGAATCTCATGGCAAATAGGGAAAATAAACTTTGTTGATAGCAATACTGGGGAAATTGGAATAAACGATCTTGATACTATTTAATTTTTTACTTTTATTACTTTAATATTAATGAACATGAAGTACGAATATACATTTTAGGTAGGTATGTGTATGAAGAATGTTGTTAGACATCAGATTTTTAACATAGGTAAATGTTTTGGAAATTGAATAAATCGTATATTACTTTAAGTAACTAATTTTATTATGCATCATACTTCTAACTTATCACTTCATTCAGAACTAGAAAAGGATTCTTAAAACTCCACTTGCATTTCTTGTTTTTCAATAAACAGATGATCAAGATAAAGAGGTACTGTAAATAAATTGCTCTTCCAGCATTTCAATGGAGAAGTTCCTGATGTTAAAACACTATATTTCTCTGAATGGGATTAAAATATATACCAAAACTAAAAAGACGGTGAAGTTTTTATTTAAATCGATCAAGAAATGTCTGAGAAATAAATTATTTATATTACCTACATATTTTCGCGTGGAACTGAAACATAGGCGGTGCCGTTCTTTTTGTATATGGCCAGGTCTGGGATATTTTAAAAAAAGGTTACAAAATTTTACTAAGAAAGAATCTTGAGTGACCCTAGCTGAAAAATTAAAAACTGCTAGATTTAAAAAAAATAACCTGTCAACAGCACTGGCTGGATCAGGGGTGATTTACTGTTTGTACTCCGAATGACTGTCGTGAATACACCGATCAAAATGGCGTGAATAGTTATGCGCAACTTTAGGGCCCTGTAACTTATTTATTTGTAGAGATATTTTCATGATTATTTTACAATTATTATTAGTTTTACTTATATTTATTTCAAGTTTATTTAAAAGAAAAAAATTGGAAACTTCTTCATTATTCAATCTTGCTTTGATGAAATCTTTTTCAATTTTCTTTACATGGTCATAACATCTGCACCAATTTGTGAGATATACCTGAAAACCCCGATAAAGCAGCTATTAAGTAAGAATAATATAAAAAAACCCAACCCTCCTTCTGACGCAGTTGGGTAATAAACTAAATGTATCAAAACATTTCAGTCCAACTTACTGTCAACTCGACGACGCGCTTTAGAATCAAAGATTTACTTTGAATTATGCCTTATTTTACAATTCACATTGAAAACAATATGCTTTGCTTGAACTTTTTCGACTTTTTCAGAAAAATAACAAATAGTCAAGAAGAGATTACAAAAATTTTGCAGCGGCTGACAGATTTCATAATTTTCTTTGACAGGTGACAGTTAAACCATAGACAATTGCCATATGAAAAACACACTTTTCCAATATTTTTGTTTGCCATGAGATTCTGGTACACCTATATTATGATTTTAAATTTATTATATTGAAACGAGTTACAAGGTTCTATGGGATTATGGAACGAAACTATGGGATTACGGAGTTCACTCAGACCCGCATTATGGAACGACGCCCAAAATTCGGTTCATACTGAACCATAATATGTTTCATCTAAGATTTTGGGATCGTTACATATTAAGGGTCATAATTATTACTAAGTAGTTTGTTTTCTCACTTCTAAGGCACCAGCTTTTTCACTTTTTCGTTATTTATTTGAATAACATAATTTATGTATTTCAGCACATACATTTTCGAATGTGTACAAAAATTATTTTTCTGAAATCTAATAAAAAGAGGAAAAATTATAAGAGAATCTGATGGACTCACCATCGGATAAATCGGATTCTCTTATAATTTGAAGTTTAGTGAATCCTTGGCTTTATTTTCTGAAAATAAACTCGAACTTTTTAAAGGCAGAAAATGCATTGGAAAGTCCTCTCTTGTTGCTAATGGCAATAATTTTATAGTCACTTCGTCTCATAATTTTGTTTTTAAAAAGATATTATGAAATGTTTTTTTGAAAAGTCGCTGCAAATCGCTTCTACGGCCTACGAACTATTCTCGCTTTAATTATTTAACTGTTTCCAGTGAGGATAAGATCAGTTTGCCAAGTATTGGAATAATCATAGCTTGTTCAACCACCTTTTTTACGATATCTCTCATTTAGAGCTTACACGTTGGCGTCACTGTCATCACTATAGATGCTGATATAGATGACCCACGCTGAACTGTCCCGCCAAACTCAATGACAGGGGGGCGCTACCATCGTCCAACTATATGGTTTCCAACATGGCAAAAATCGGAACTAGCGATCCGGTATTGACGGTGGCGCCCCACTGTCAATGTCATGCATAGAACAGTTCAGTATTTTGGAACTATACCCACGCTGAACTGTCCCACCAAACTCAATGACAGGGGGGCGCTACCATCGTCCAATTATATGGTTTCCAACATGGCAAAAATCGGAACCAGCAATCCGGTATTGACGGTGGCGCCCCGCTGTCAATGTCATGAATAGGACATTTCAGTATAATGGAACTATACCCCAGCAAGTGACAGAATATTATTTGACAGTGACGCCAACTGGTGAGCGCACATACAACAGCCCACATTTGTGCCCACATTTGTCACTATAAGTATTTATACCACCACTGTGGAAATCTACACACGAGTCTTAACTTGTGCATGGATTCAAACAGCATGGCCTGTGGTTGCACGATTGTACACCACAAATCAATCGGAGGAAGGTTCAAAACAACAGTCGGCTTATCCAACATGATTTTATTATATTTTATACACTAGCCAAGACTCGACTCTTCATGTAACAAAGAACGCAGCTCGTTTCAGTGTAAAACATTCTACCTACAATTTCATAAATAATATTTTTTTAATTTACAAACTTTTTAATATATCGAAGTTAAAATACATGGTTTAAAAAAATAAAATCATAGACACGACTAAGCACAGGGTTACAACAAAATTATAAACGATATTGTACGAAAAAAGAGTAAAGGTATGCGCAATGGACGCTTTAGGCATTCAAGGTACAGTCAACTCAAAAATATGTAGTCCCTAAAGATCTTATAGAAACACCTTACGAAACACATATTTATGTAGTGTACTACACGCTACGCTATTGAAGGATACAAAAAAATTATATAATATATTTTATACACGAAATCCATAACGAATTATACCAATAGTACATATACAATATACACAGAACATTTGCACGAATGCGAAATAAAGAAATAGCTGAACCAGTGCATTTATAAATATCTAATTTTAAACGAATGTAAATATACAAAAGGAATTTGATTCGACAGTCTATGTCAACCATTTTTTTATTGCGCATCCAATCGTCCATACATGCAACAATAAACCGCGACCTACCGCGACCTATTATAATTAATTTACAATAAACAAGATTAATATTGTCCAGTGTTCGATTACAACATAATTCATGTTCATAACGTCCCAAACAACCAACATTTAATAATCCTACGCTAACCTTAGCCTATCACATAAATAATTATACTATATCCGTAGTCGCTTCTCATGCTATGAATAAACCATAAAAATATCGATCACAAAAGCCGTATTTGTTTATTACAACATCTAAATGTTTTTGGTTCACTCCGACAAAAACGAAAAATAACATAGGTTGTAATTAACACCATATTTTATCTATAAGATTCCGTTACAAAGTGGATTATGTAATATAGCATTCATCATTTCATTCACCTAACCGTTCGCCTGTGCATCGAACACTGAACTCTAATTCTAAACAATATAATGTCTAAAATGTGATACAAAGTATAAGTGACGTCACACGCCAACAGCTGATGCCAACATATTCACAATATTGAACCTAAATGACACAATGCAAGTTCTGGACCTTCAGACAAGATGCTAACATGCTTTTCAAAGAACATCGGTTATAGTTTTCAGTCATTCTTCCGAACAGCGTTCTACTAACAATTTACAAAATAAGTTAGATGTATCGTTTTTTTTTGTGAATTATTGTAAGTCGTGGAACAATGTTCAGAAAACATCAAGAACTAACCCACTGACCCGCCGACACAAGTCGTCCACTTATGACATGTTGTTGGCGGACCTAGTGTGTGTCCTTAACCGTTTTTTTGCTTGTGTCGTGTCGTATCGAGTTAACAATAAGACAACGGGACGAAAAATATAGAAAGCATCTTATCCACGAGCGCCGTTTACAACTTAAGCAAGTTTCGAACGAAAACCAAAAATAACACACCGATACCTAGATTCGAGATAAATGTCCGTCAAGAAATTATATTTTGGTCCTTTGAGAGACTGGGCAATTAACGGTTTTCACATTGAGTGTACGCATAATTTCTGACAATGTTGTCGATGGTTCGACTGTCAGTTAACTAACTCGAATAACACTGGTCTGTAATTATGCTAAAAATATAGTAAATAGTCTAACAATTTAATCACTATTTCAATGGCAGGGAATTGTTCTGTACCTCTAGGTACTATCATGTGGATAAATTGTGGAAAAACATTATTATACTCTAAAACAGAAACTGGCAAATCTCTTAAAGGCCGACAAGCTGCTTCTTGGGGAACATTCACGTATAAAAATTAATTTTTATCACATTATGTACTATAAATTTCAATGTAGCCTCGTGACTTTATTGCTGCCGTAATTTGGAAACTGGCACGTTACTAAAAAAGTCTAAATATAGCGGACTAGTAATAATAGTAGACTGATAACGGCAACATTCGTATTCTCGGCTCTGTCTGTGTCACACATGATAGCATTTCGGAATGTGCGAGAGAGAGATTCAAAACTACAAACATCAGTAGCTTAACCCTTCAGGCACAATTATGATGAATTTCGGTCTCGCTTCAAGGTCAATAACCTCGTAATACTAAAGCTTCAAACACACCAACGCGTGCAGAACGCCATCGCCGGCGCGATCATAGGCCAATGCCAGGTGATTGATATTACCTTCTCTAGCTATCATGGTAAGATAGGCATAATCCACAGATGTGACATTGACGTTCTATAATATAAAACTTCAATCGAAAATAAGCATTTAACAATCCGCTAATTACTTGTACTAGTCTATGGGCGACGACCGCCATATTGAGGGGAAACTGGACTAAAAAATATTTTTGCAGAATATTGCTACAATATTGCATTTGCAGTAATATTTAGAAACTATAGACTTCGTCACTTGCATTTCAGTATGACAGCCGAGGCTTCACTTTTGTACGTACTAGTAAGTTAAAGCCACTTTCAGATAACTAGACAAAATACATATTTAGGCAAAAAAAAAATTGTCTATGAACAAAAAACAGACGAGAATATCGATAAAAACATGTTTCCAAATAACATAGCCTAAACTTAGTGAAATTACGAGAACAATGCAGGAGTCGTCAGTCATAAGAGAATATGTTAAAAAGTCTTAACAGCACTTTAAAATTTGGTTTCGTTCTAACGCTGAGATATAAACAACTTGACATCGAATAACACTGAGAAATGAATAACATCACACCGAACGGTTCTTGGAATAGTCAATTTATTTACACGTGTGAATAATTTATTCAGTGTCTGTGCGAATGTCGACCGCTTGCCATTTGCTCTCGCGGTACTCTAACTCAAGCCGGACTACGATGCGTGGGATGCGTCCCAACTCTGTCTCCGCGTAGGGTCCCCGCGGCGAAAGCATCTCTCATTTCACTTGGCTTTTGACGTGCTGCAAGAACTCGTAGTAGGAGAATGCGGACTCCACCCGGTCGTCCACTAGCCGGTCCGTGAACACTTGCCGCGACGGCGAATTGTCCCTGCGGATAAAATATTTTGTATTAAAAACTTTACAGTGCCACGAAATCTCATGAAAACCGGGAATAGTAAGTGCTATCGCGATGCAAGGTACATACAACGCCATCTCTTAATACTTTTATGAAGTTATGCAGGATCATTTATTGAATGGGGAAAAACATACATTACCGTGATGCAGAATAACTGCAGCGCCCTCTCTTGATATTTAAAAACTTTATTAGTGATGTGGTGTTATAGTACTAGTTAAATGTTCCTTTTATGTTTGCCTTTAAACTAATTAACTATTCAATTCCAATGTGTCCGAAAGTAGATGACCACCATGTCGGGTAGTTGGCTGAAGGGCCGAAGGTATCCGAAGAAGAACGAAAGACTGACTTGATAAAGCAATTGTAATGAGGGCTATCGTTTTAGCGCTCACCAGTTGGCGCCACTGTAGAGTAAGGTCCTGTCACTTGCTAGTAGCGAAGACAGTGGCGCCAACTGGTGAGCGCGAAAGTGGTAGGAGGACTATCGCATTTGCACTCATCAAGATGGCGCCACTGTAGAGTAAGGTCCTGTCAATCGCCAGGGGTGCCAACTGTTGAGTATAAAAACGATAGCCCTCATTACGTTCGCGCCTCGTCGGGCAGCTGGCTGCAGGCGGCCGAAGGTGCCCGACAGTGCCCGATGGTTGCCGAGCGTGCTGAATACTCACTTGACGAGCAGTATGTTGGCCGGGTACGGACGGTCGTCGTTCAGCTTGTCGATGAGCGAGTGCAGGGCGGCGGCGCCGTCGCTGTCGGGCAGCTGGCCGAAGGTGCCCGACAGTGCCCGAGCGTGCCCGACAGTGCCGTGCGTGCCCGACAGTGCCCGACAGTGCCCGACAATGCCCGACAGTGCCCGACAGTGCCCGAGCGTGGCCGAGCGTGCTGTGGGTACTCACTTGACGAGCAGTATGTTGGCCGGGTAGGGCCGGTCGTCGTTCAGCTTGTCGATGAGCGAGTGCAGGGCGGCGGCGCCGTCGCTGTCGGGCAGCTGGCCGAAGGTGCCCGACAGTGCCCGAGCGTGCCCGACAGTGCCCGTGCGTGCCCGACAGTGCCCGACTATGCCCAACAGTGCCCGACAGTGCCCGAGCGTGCTGTGGGTACTCACTTGACGAGCAGTATGTTGGCCGGGTAGGGACGGTCGTCGTTCAGCTTGTCGATGAGCGAGTGCAGGGCGGCGGCGCCGTCGCTGTCGACTGGCGGCAGGGACCGCGCCTCGTCGGGCAGCTGGCTGAAGGCGGCCACGCCGAATGTGTCGGACAGGAAGGCGGGGCTGACGCCGTGGCACACGTAGATGATCATCGTCTCGCCGTCGTCGAGAAGGTACGCGCCGTTTATATTTATCCTGAGGAATGAATTTTGGTAAGTTTAATTGAAGTGTAGTTATATGCTTAAATAAGCTTAAAGAGTACAATAAAGGTAATTTTAACTATCTTAGTCGTGAGATTCCATAGTATAATAGGACCATGTGTAGCGTTCGGCTGAATACCAAGCGGATATCTAGCGTCCAGCTGTGTAGCGTGAAACTGTGTAATGTGTGGCTGTTTAACGTGCGGCTAAATAGAATACGGCTGTGTAGCCTGCGGTTATGTAACGTTCAACTTTGTAGCGTCCAGGGCCGTCCTGCTGTGTAGCGTCCATACCGTGCACCTGTGTAGCGTCTTTATCGTGCACCTGTTAACCGTACAGCTGTGTAGAGTGCGCCTGTTAACCGTACACCTTTGTCCGTATCCAGCTATGTAGCGTGCAACTATGTAGCGTTCGGCTCTATACCGTACGCCTGTGTAGCACCCAACTATAGCTTTCAACTATTTAGCGCCCAAGTAATGTAGCGTTCAGCTGTGTAGCGTCCAACTATGTAGCGTCCAACTGTGAACCGTCCACTTGTGAACCGTCCAGCTATGTCCAGCTATAAACCGTTCACTTGTGAACAGTCCACCTGTGAACCGTCCACCTATGAACCGTCCAGCTGTGAACCGTCCACTTGTAAACCGTCCACCTATGTAGCGTCCACCTATACAGGGTGTTAGGTAAATGGGTATATGAGCCGACACTAGCCCATGTTAACATGGGCATATAAATGGTATGGTGAAGTCAGAAATTTGATATCATAATTTTATTTTTTTTAATTTTCATACAAAATAAATTTTATAAAATCCGATTTGTATGAAAATTATAATAATTAAAATGAAGATATCAATTTTCTGACTTCACCATACCATTTATATAACCATGTTAACATGGGCTAGTGTCGGCTCATATACCCATTTACCTAACACCCTGTATATCGTCCAGCTGTATCGTGCTCACCTCTCAGCCGACAGTTGCAGACGCGGCGGGTCGGGCGCGGCGTCTTCGTGCGCTTCGGGCGCGTGCGACAATAACTCGTGTATTGGATACAAGTCGGGATACACCGCGCGCAGTAGGCTGGATAGCGGTAGCGTCTTCATGTCGCACATGTCAGCTACTCGATCGTCTAGCCGTGTCGATGTGCCGGTGCGGAAGGCTCTCTGGAACATGAAAATTGTGATTCAGATAACGGAACTATTCAACTATTCACAATTTGAATTTAAGTTTGAATTTATTCCCACCTGCTGCAACTCCTGTGTATTTGTTTATTTATAATTCAAACATCTTAAAAGCTAACAAAATACAGGTTCCAAAGCGCTTATATGATTGTGTATCCAGGATCTACAGCTTGACCGTTAAAAACCCCAACCAGTGAAGGTTAAATTAGTCCGGGGGGAAAGTTAAACTGTTGAAACTGCATCGAAATTAATCAGAAGAACATTGGAGTTCGAAGTTAAGCTTCAACTTCCCTCCAATGGAGAGCGGAAAGTGGTTCAGATGAGACGTATTGTATTGCAATGCATTTCCTTTCCTTCCTATCCCAAAGTAATAATATGATGTCTTTGTTCCACAGTGGGCGTGTTTAGTTGTCATCCCACTCGCACTCTAACCCCGCGTAGTGCGGGGGAATGCACGCCGGCCGGCAGGTACCGACGAGGCTAGTGTCATCCCGCTCGCACTGAAGCTCCGTTATGTCCCGTCTCGCTCACTCACCCGCTTGAGCAGCACCAATGGATACAGCGGCAGTAGTCTTGCTCGACTAGACTAATGTTGACTAGACTAGACTAATGTTGTCTTGCTCGCACTCCAGCCCTGCTATACCCCGTCTCGCTCACTCACCCGTTTGAGCAGTGCCAATAGATACAGCCGCGCGCCGGCGGGGAGCCTCCAGCAAGGGTGTCATCCTGCTCGCACTCTATCGCCGCTGTGCTCTGTCTCACTCACTTACCCGCTTGAGCAGCGCCAGTAGATACAGCGGCAGTAGTCTCAACGAAGCAGGCGCGTGTAAGGCAGCCGAGTGTGCGCAGACGGAAAGGTTCTGCGCCAGTCTAGTGTCGTCCCGCTCGCACTCCAGCCCTGCTATACCCCGTCTCGCTCACTCACCCGCTTGAGCAGCGCCAGTAGATACAACGGGAACAGTCTCAACGAAGCAGGCGCGTGTATGGCGGCCGAGTGCGCGCCGACGGGAAGGCTCCGACGAGGCTAGTGTCGTCCCGCTCGCACTCCAGACCTACTATGTCCCGTCTCGCTCACTCACCCGCTTGAGCAGAGCCAGTAGATACAGCTCGCACTCCAGTCCTACTATACCCGCTTAAGTAGTGCCAATAGATGCATCGACAGTAGTAGCAATGAAGCAGGTGCGTGCAAGGCAGTCCGATGCGCGCCGACGGGAAGGTTCTGCGCCAGTCTAGAGTCATCCCGCTCACACTGTAGCACCGTTCAGGCGAGATTAGTGTCGTCCCGCTCGTACTCCAGTCCTACTATGCCCCGTCTCTCTCACTCACCCGCTTAAGTAGTGCCAATAGATGCATCGGCAGTAGTAGCAGTGAAGCAGGCGCCGGCGAGGCTAGTGTCATCCTGCTCGCACTCTATCCCCGCTGTGCTCTGTCTCACTCACTCACCCGCTTGAGCAGCGCCAGTAGATACAGTAGTCTCAGCGAAGCTGGCGCGTGTAAAGCGGCAGAATGAGGTCCCGGCAAGGCTCATGTCGTCCCGCTTGCACCCTATAACTCTGTCTCACTCACCCGCTTGAGCAGCGCCAGTAGATACAACGGCAGCAGTCTCAACGAAGCGGGCGCGTGCAAGGCGGCGGAATGAGCACCGACGGGAAGGTTCCGACGAGGCAAGTGTCGTCCCGCTCGCACCCTATAACTCTGTCTCACTCACCCGCTTGAGCAGCGCCAGTAGATACAGCGGCAGTAGTCTCAACGAAGCGGGCGCGTGTAAGGCAGCCGAATGAGCGCCGACGGGAAGGTTCTGTGTCAATCTAGTGTCGTCCCGCTCGCACTCCAGTCCTACTATGCCCCGTCTCGCTCACTCACCCACAGTCTCAACGAAGCAGGCGCGTGTAAGGCGGCAGAATGCGCTCACTCACCCGTTTGAGCAGTGCCAATAGATACAGCCGCGCGCCGGCGGGGAGCCTCCAGCAAGGCTAGTGTCATCCTGCTCGCACTCTATCCCCGCTGTGCTCTGTCTCACTCACTCACCCGCTTGAGCAGCGCCAGTAGATACAGCGGCAGTAGTCTCAACGAAGCAGGCGCGTGTAAGTTCTGCGCCAGTCTAGTGTCGTCCCGCTTGCACTCTATCCCCGCTGTGCTCTGTCTCACTCACCCGCTTAAGTAGTGCCAATAGATACAGCGGCAGTAGTCTCAACGAAGCGGGCGCGTGTAAGGCGGCCGAATGTGCGCCGACGGGAAGGTTCTGCGCCAGTCTATGGGCAGACAGCACGTCTACTGCTACGTTGATGAGCGCCTCTCGCGCTTCCGACATCGACGCTGATACGCAGCGGTCCACCGCTGGAAGACAAACGAAAAAGAACTTTATCTTATGACTATTAAATTAAGAGTGGTTACAGAGTATTCAACAAGCGACCTCGACGCTAATACGCATCGGTCCACCGCTGGAAAAGAAACGAAAATGAACCTTATGACTTCTAAAGCCTGGTCCGTGAGCAGGTAGCATTTTGTCCAATGGCCCCTAGCTACCCATCCTTATCGCTCGCGCGTAATTATGTTGCTATCGCGCTCGCACACTCACTGCGGGTGCCAATCGCACAGTCGTGACAGCAATATAATCACGCGCGAGTGATAAGGATGGGTAGCTAGGGGTCATTGGACAAAATTCTACGTGCTCACGGACCGGGCTTTAGATATACTTCTGAGGCTTCTACCACACCAACGCATGCAGATCGATATAGGCATGAGGGGTTAAACTTCGGCCAAACCAATGCGTGCAGCTCGTGTCGGCAATGGCGATCACTGCGCGTGCTTATATCGCCGAGACAAATGTGAACGTTGATGTGAACTCATCGCTACAAATTCATACACATCTGATCGCCATCGCACGCGTTGGTTTGGCCGAATCTTTACAGACCATTCGACCACCGGCGTATGCCTCGACATGCATCTGTCTACCGCTAGAGACGCGAAATGGAAACTTATGACTGCTAAATATAAAAGGTACAACATCCCATTGAATTTTGAACTTTGTATCTTAAGCGTAAAGTGCAAAATCGATTGAAATTACTTATAAGGTCGAACTCACCCATTTTAGCCAGTAATCCTATGATGCACTGCTGGTCAGCAGCGTGTAAAACGTCGGGTAGCGTGCTGGCGATCGGCAGCGCCATCGTGTGCACTCGTATCCGCCTTTCGCCTGCAAATGTAACACTTATTTAGAGATAAATAAAGCGCAAATTGGAATGATATTTCACGTGGAATTTTATGTTCTTGTAATGTGACCTATTTTGCGACAAAAAAACGAGTGCAGTGTGTAACATCACTGGTCAATAAATAAACTGACCGCAGCAATCGCGCGTTCTTATTTATATGGATGAACATTGCAGTAAGACCGCCACGCTCTACTCGCGCGAAACTTGACGGTAACGGTGTTTTAAGGCTCTTATGTAGTATCTTGAGATGTCTAAAACTGGCCAAGTGCGAGTCTGACTCGCGCACCGAGGGTTCCGTACAAACCTGTTGGTTTTGTATTACATCGGTATTAAGGACGTGAAGTAGTGACCCGCTTTATTTTTACTGGAAATAGCCATTTTTTTTGTACTTTCGGCCAAGCCGGAATTTAATAATTATTTTTCCAAGCTTAGCACAAATTTTCTGAACGTGTGCCATGGAGTTTATCTTAGTTTTAAATGACGTAGGGTTTCTTACGGTCCTCTTTCGGACTATACTGGTTAGTTTTAGATTTTTGCCTTTTGACGTTTCAAAATCGTGGGACTATAAAGCCTTGATCACACGTACCGAAGAAACGGGCGAGACAGTGCTCTCGGCCGAGTTCTCGGTGTGTATGAACATTACGCCGAGTGCTCGGCGGAGCGCTCCAGTATGTGACTCGCTCACCCAACTGTCTCGACCGAGTAAACATTTTACTGTCTCGACTAATCGGTACGTGTGATCAAGGCTTAAGTTAATTCTGACAGGTCACAATCACAGTAGGGATGGAGTAGTGTCAGTATATTCAAGTATCGATTACCTTTGCTGCTGGTGTAGAGCAGCGCCGCCTGGAAGCAGACCTGCTGCAGGTCGGCCAGCGACTCGTCCACGGCCAGCTGCATGCCGAAGCCCGCTCCAGCGACACGTCGGGCAGCGATAGCAGGTCCCTAGCTCCCTACAGCAGACACAGTACCTTTGCTGCTGGTGTAGAGCAGCGCCGCCTGGAAGCAGACCTGCTGCAGGTCGGCCAGCGACTCGTCCACGGCCAGCTGCATGCCGAAGCCCGCTCCAGCGACACGTCGGGCAGCGATAGCAGGTCCCTAGCTCCCTACAGCAGACACAGTACCTTTGCTGCTGGTGTAGAGCAGCGCCGCCTGGAAGCAGACCTGCTGCAGGTCGGCCAGCGACTCGTCCACGGCCAGCTGCATGCCGAAGCCCGCTCCAGCGACACGTCGGGCAGCGATAGCAGGTCCCTAGCTCCCTACAGCAGACACAGTACCTTTGCTGCTGGTGTAGAGCAGCGCCGCCTGGAAGCAGACCTGCTGCAGGTCGGCCAGCGACTCGTCCACGGCCAGCTGCATGCCAAAGCCCGCGTCCGGCGACACGTTGGGAAGCGATAGCAGGTCCGTGGACCGCACGAAGAAGTTGCCGTGGAACGTGTGGATCGATATGCCTCTGCAATATAAACATTAATGTTTATGGAACGTTAACTTATTAATTTTGATTCCGTATATCATTCGGTAAAAGTAAAGTTACATTAACTCAAACGCCTGCGCAACATCAACGCGGTACACCAACTCTTTCTAAACTAAATAACACGACGTCAGCGCTGCGTAGATTCGGCGTTCGACAATCGCTCAGTAGTCAGTTTGGCTCGCAGCTACACTGAGCCACCGCCGCTAAGAAATGACGATGTTACATCGACATTCGAAAGACTTGTGGACAGGCCTTAGTCGAAGAACAGATATGCGGCAACAGAGTTCCCGAGTAGACTACAACACGGCAAGGGTAACGCAGTTAAGTGGCTTTCCAGCTAGATGAAGTGATCACTTATGAAATGTCGCTGGCAGAAGCTGGATGCGACTAACCGAATATGGACTAAAGCCTGGTCCGTGAGCACGTAGAATTTTGTCCAATGACCCCTAGCTACTCATCCTCATCGCTCGCGCGTAATTATATTGCTGTCGCGACTGTGCGACTGGCACCCGCAGTGAGTGTGCGAGCGCGATAGCAACATAATTACGCGCGAGCGATAAGGATGGGTAGCTTGGGGTCATTGGACAAAATTCTACGTGCTCACGGACCAGACTATAGTAAAATGTCGTTTAGTGGGAGGTCCTTTTGTCACTAAATGCATAAAGTGGATTGCCGTGGGAAAGGGCCCTAAGTCATGGTATATTCATATACATGGTAATCTGTTTATTGTTTCACTTTATGTTTTCCAAACAAAATAAAATAATACTGACCTCGTACATCGCACCCTCATGACAGCCTCGAATCCAATCTTCCTGGTCAAGTATCGCGCGAACATTCGCGTGAGTTGATCGGCCTGCCACGTGCGGCTGGCACGAAATAGTGGGATATGGTACACCGTGCCCGCACTGAACTTGCTCATGCCGCCTAGAATTGAACAATAATGTATAGTGGACAGGTTCAGTTATAATTTGGGACCTTGTGTAGTTGTAATAAAGGCGATTTTGCAACAGGAATGCAATGCATAGTCTAATGAGCTGTCTTCCGTACATTTAAATTTTGAGACATTATTTTTATTTATGATTTTCCATTAAACATTAGTTCGTTCGTTTCAGCCGAATGACGTCCACTGCTGGACAAAGGCCTCCTCCAAGGTTTGCCACAATGAACAGTCTTGTGTGGTCGAGTGGCGACCACGGGCTGGAAGACGTAGCGTGGGCAGGCCTCTTACTAGGTGGACGGACGATCTGGTGAAGGTCGCGGGAAGAGCCTGGATGCGAAACATTAGTATGGAAAAGCAAAGCCGGAAAACGCAGCGTGGGACGTCCACCCACAAGGTGGACCGACGACATCATAAAGGTAGCAGGAAGACGCTGGACGCAGGCCGCAAACGGGCAATATGGAAAGCATTGGGGGAGGCCTATGTTCAGCAGTAGATGTCCTATGGCTGAGATGATGATGATGAATATGGAAAAAATGGTACGAATTTATATGATTTTTTGTATTGAAAGTATTGTAACTGTGAAATAACAATGTTTTAAATAGTCTAAAGATACAAGGTATATTTGCTATGTAGCCTACGCCGCTATGTTCATCTTCCATCTATCTTAAGTCAATATGACAAAATACTATAGCTTTGCTAATATAATAATCAAGTAATCCTCTAACAAAAAAAAATAGGCTACTTACTAAGCGTAGCAAGGTCTGAGTACTGCGAGTTTAGTAGAAATAGGTCGACAGCCACTTGCGCGCCGCTGCAGTCCAAAGCTAGTCGTTTGTAGAAATCTGTTGCTGGGTTTAGATGCGCCACATCTTTGGAAGACCGCGCGTTCGGGTCCTCTCTGGAAACCACAATTTGAACTTTAACTATGTAGCAATAAGGTTTCGTTTAATAATTTTAAATATTTCAGTAGAAAAATACATAGTAAATGAAAGTTTAAATTATTACCTTGGTTGTAACGAGCCGGGCCCAACGTTTGGTAAACACGTTTGGAATACCGTTATCCGTCCTCCAGTCGGTGCCTATAAAATCGAAAAATAAAGAATTTATTCATTATACACACACTAACACACAAAACATTAGTCGTTTGCGTTACGTATCGTGTGTTTAAAAAGGTAACTTAAATTTTTTTTAGCTAAAAAAATTTTTTAATTAATAATCTTAGTTTCTACTGGATACAGGTCGCTCATTATGGAAATCATTGAGGGAGGTCTATGTTCAGACGTCCTGTAGCTGACATGATGATGATGATTATGATGAATCTGTTTCTGGCTTGATGATTTTTTACACCCTGTATGCGTTTAAGAACCAAAGAAATGCACGGAATGCTCTTGGATGCGGGCAGCGTAGGACCGGACACCCGAAGACCTTTTTCCAGCAGTGGATAACCATTGCTGAAACCGTAAAGTAACGTATGTATTTACCATGAGCTTGTAAGCGGCTTGCAGCGCTGCCCCCAATGCGGAAGCAGGGACGCCAGGCGCTGAGTACCGCTGCGGTAGAACGGTCAGTAACTCCTTGATCATCTCACGCCGCTCTCCCAAGTTTACTAACAGGGATTCCGGGGATGGTAGGAATACGTCTGAAACAGATCATAAACATACTCGAAAACTATTTTTAGGTAAATTACAAGTCTCTAAATCAATTCGAAGTTTAATAGGCAGGTTTGAGGCGTGAGCGGCCATGACCTCTTTTTGCTAAGACGTCACGTCGCAAAAGAAGGTCACGGAGCGAAAGCGCGAGGAAGATCCAAATGCTCGCTCTCCCTCAAATCGACGACGACGGACGGGTCAGAGGAGACGACAATATAATAGAATGGACTTTATTGAACTATTTGTATAATCGTTTTCTGTCTCCTTTCCTCGGTGGCAGCCTTTAAGACCCGCCTAGAAATACTATGATAGCTGAAGGTTTGAATCGAATTCCTATAGTTCCTCCCATTTAAGGCGACTGACGGAACCCCACCGTATTTTAGTTCGTATGCCTCGCCTTTCTATGAAGTGAGCTTATATGACAGTTCGCTAACATACAGACAGTCGGCACTCTTTAGATATAGAACGCCAAAAAGCATTTTGCAAGATAAAGTCCGGTCACGCTCGTACACTCACTGCGGCCGCCCGTCGCACAGTCGCGACAGCAATATAATTACGCACGAGTTTAGGGTCATTGGACGACATTCTATCTACACGGCGACCGAACTTTAGTTAAGTGCAGTCTCTTTTTTTTATTTCTTCCTTGTTTCGTGTGGTATACAATAAAGCGTTTATCAATCTACATACCGTCGATGTCGAGCACGGTCATCTCCTTGGGGCGCGTGAGGCCGTCGCTCATGAGGTAGTAGTGCACGTGCGCGTCGAACACAGAAGCCGGTCTGCCTTCAGAGTGTCGCATAGCACCTGCGGTAGTGTCTGCCTACGTACCGTCGATGTCGAGCACGGTCATCTCCTTGGGGCGCGTGAGGCCGTCGCTCATGAGGTAGTAGTGCACGTGCGCGTCGAACACAGAAGCCGGTCTGCCTTCAGAGTGTCGCATAGCACCTGCGGTAGTGTCTGCCTACGTACCGTCGATGTCGAGCACGGTCATCTCCTTGGGGCGCGTGAGGCCGTCGCTCATGAGGTAGTAGTGCACGTGCGCGTCGAAGCACACGAAGCCGATCTGTGTGCGCGCGTCCCCGGGGAGGTTTTCTAGCTGCGCCTTCAGCGTGTCGCATACCACCTGCGGAACAAACACACATTTATTTTACTACGTAATTTTACTACGTAACGATCCCCGAATCAAGCCCAACCCTCAAATCAGCAGTAGCCGATAACGTTGGATTATTATTGCCATACATTTCACAAGCGGTGCCCCGCGATGTTACCCGTGGTAAAACGTAGCCTATGTGTCAATCCAGGGTGCATTTATCTAACTCAATACCAAATTTTATTAAAATCGCTTCAGCCGTTTAGACGTGACGAAGTAATAAACATACACACTAACTTAACTTTCGCCTTTATAAATTAGTGTGATATGATATAGTGTGATTACCTTACAACTCACAATCTAGTTATGTTGTTTATATTGATGCTGCTTCCTATATATTTCGGTCATGGCGGCCACTTCGAATTTTAGTAGGATTAGCGCATTGACGAGGATACTGGTTCCTACAAAATTTTGGCCATGGCGACACTTCGACTCTTCGTCAGTTTGCATTTGGCGCTAGCCTAGCACGCTCGAAAACGGCTCATGTAGTCAAGACATTCGGCGATGAATACCTGCTCGCAGCCTAACCAGGCATTAAGTGGGATTCTTTCTGCCAGAAAAAATAAAGCCGCTAAAAGATTAGCTGCAATATCACAATTATGGATATCCAATATTATTGTGNGTCCATCAGGAACAGATAGACGGCCGGCTGCGGAGGCCGCAGCATGTATTCGCCAGGCGCGATGAACTCTATCGTGGACTGTGGCGTCTCACCTGCAAGTATCCAGAGTCCCGCGCTATCTGCGACACGTCCAACAGGAACAGATAGACGGCCGGCTGCGGAGGCCTCAGCATAATAATATATTCCGCGGGCGCAATGAACTCTATCGTAGACTGTGGCGTCTCACCTGCAAGTATCCAGAGTCCCGCGCTATCTGCGACACGTCCATCAGAAACAGATAGACGGCCGGCTGCGGAGGCCGCAGCATGTATTCACCAGGCGCGATGAACTCTATCGTGGCCGACTTGATCTCGGGCCGCCGGGTCGGGTCGCCGTACGACTTGCTCACCGGGTCGTATTGGAACTCTTCTGGCACTGTAACATAATGGTCAACACTAATAAGTATAATCTTGAAATAGGATGACGAATTAATCACAGAGCTCTATTCAACGCCGTGCGTTCGATTTGCTGCTTCACTTAAGCAAGCATCGTTTGTGAATACGGGCGTTAGTTTATTCATTTTGCTCTTAATTCTTTAAAAAATCATCCACAGAGGTAAAGAAAACACTACATAAGGTAACATAGTAATCCCTGATGACCAATCATTCTGAGACTCGTCTCTAAACAACACTCAAATATGAATCTAATATCATAAATATCCAGGCCTATGGATTGGTCCAATTTAACCAATGATGGGCTTGAATCCAAGCATGATTTTCAGTGAAGACCAAAAATAATTTTGAGGGCAAAAAGATGAACCCAAAAGGTGTAATTGGATCGCAATATATAATATTGCAACATAAGTTATTGTAGTTGAATTTGTAGTTAAAAGCTTTTTATTTAAACTGTGAACTGCATTGCATAGTCGCACTAAAACCACTAAAACATAAAATAAATTGATACAAAAACTCATTATTCCTTCGTTTGAAACATGTGGAACGCTAGATTTATGAAGATAAAACATGTATAATATGGCTATTCACTCATTCAAATTACCGTATCGTACTGTAACAACACGCGCCGCCAACTATTTAGTATTGTTTTAATTGCGTCACACTTTAATATCGTATTTTGACTACGTGATTTTGAATATCATTTTGCTTCTTATACTTATTTATTTCCTTTTAACAGGACGTTGGCGAAATAATACCAACCTTTTTTTAAAAACATTATTTTATCTTGCATACAAGTTCCTAATTTATGTTATTTATATACTTTAGTTTTGCAGAACTTATTTTGCTTGTCTATAGATTGACCTCGAAATCTATTCGAGATTTCAATATAATGCTATAAGCTGGACTATCAATTTACAGAACTATTGCGGTTTATCAAACTCTTTCAAATAAATACCTTTCTTTGTTTCTTTTTCTTTCTTTTTAAGTTTTATTCAAGCTTAATTTATTCGAACTCAAGTGCAAGTTTAGTGCTTGTTATCGTGTAAATATCAATTACATATACGTAAATGTCGGTACTGTCTCTATTTATAGTTGTAAAAAAATCGAAAGTGAACTCCCAAATTAGATAGCATAGTAGGTTAGGTATCAACGTTTAAATTGATAAAGACAATTAGCGCTTTAGCCTTTTATCACTAATTGAACCATTATCAAACGAAATTTAAACATTCGAAGATCAACAAACTTAGTCGGCATTATAAATCATATCCATATTAACGCACTATCTATAATTGCAATTTATTATCTACGAAACGATGTACAATGTATGGTGTTTAATAGAGCGAACATTAGTATACAGGGTGTTAGGTAAATGGGTATATGAGNCTATCTTTGAGCCAAAGGGAAGTTAAATATAATTTGAAATATTTAGATAGAACTAAAGGTGCAGGTCCCGACGGCATTCCTTCTTTGTTTGCGGCCCAATGCTACGACTGTTTGTCTTTGCCGTTGACCATCATATTTAACGCTTCTCTGTCCACGGGAGTATTTCCCTCTATCTGGAAGGAAGCAAGAATCATTCCGATTTTCAAGTCCGGTGACGCTGCTTCTGTGAAAAACTACCGACCCATCTCTATACTGTCAGTTTTTAGCAAGGTATTCGAGTCCTTAGTCTGCCCTTATTTATCGTGCCACATAAAACACTTGATTTCACCTCAGCAATCTGGCTTCNACTAAATAAATTATTATTATTTTAATTTTTGGACAGCCCTACGATCGCGCAACTCCCTCCTAGGTCAAACGTGGTCAAACGGTATTTCATTCACAAATTTTGACGCGAGTCGGCACCGCCCACTTTTATTATTACTTTTGTTTTGAACCAATTCTTCACTTACCTCTTTTTATTGACTCTGCAAGCATTCCAAGGTAATCAGGGGGTAACACTTCACTCTAATTCACAAAACGAATCGCAACACATCTATCACATCCATCCACTCACTTATTCACCTTCCCACGCTTTCAAGTGACCTGGTAGGTTCTTGTAGTGAAATCCTATTTTCAAGAACGGGATCTCCGGGTCTCCCTTCGGTGGTATGGTGGTGTCGATTCACCCACCCGCGAAAACATTAAGATACAAGGCATCGTGGAACGGAAGGTCTCCCGGGCATAAATCGTTCATCACACTAAAGAAGACACAAAATCCTATTGCACCAACACCACTCAACACACATTACCATAATTTCACTGTATTACTTAGCTATTTGAATATCTAATTATCCAGAACGTCAACAACAAAACATCGCAACGAACGCAAATTATTTACTACACAAAGTCCTATTGCACCAACACCACTCAACACACATCACCATAATTTCACTGTATTACTTAGCTATTTGAATATCTAATTATCCAGAACGTCAACAACAAAACATCGCAACGAACGCAAATTATTTACTGACAAAATAATGTAAACAAATAAACATGGCCGCATGGCGCATGCGCGGTGCAACTAGTGCGGGGTCATTATTTTTTCCATAAAATCGGTAATCGATATTGATATTACATAAATTCGATTAAAATATCAAATTGTTTGAAAACCATCTGAGTAATCAATAGGAATGTCTTAAAATCAATTATCGATTAATTGATAGATCCTACCTACCTGAAATCGCTCATACTATCGATGGGTCTAAATTAGTTTAACGATACCATTGCATTGATAGAAGACATTGAAAAAAAAAACAAGACAGTTTTATTTGGTAAATTAAGAAAACCGTAATCTGCCATGCTTTTGGAAANTTGATAGAGCCTACCTACCTGAAATCGCTCATACTATCGATGGGTCTAAATTAGTTTAACGATACCATTGCATTGATAGAAGACATTGAAAAAAAAACAACACAGTTTTATTTGGTAAATTAAGAAAACCGTAATCTGCCATGCTTTTGGAAATGTTTTAGCTAAATTTGCGATAAACGCTGTTATTTTTCTTAGAAAATATGATATTTTATTAACGATAATATGAGTGATTGGGTGGCCTTTCGATAGGCTATTGATAGACAATCGGCAAGACTACTGTACTGACCAACTGGATTGTAATTACGGCACCTCGACCTTCATTAGTCAATCATNGGCACTGTAATTACGACACTTTGACCTCAGACGACTCGACCTTCATTAGTCAATCATGAAATGAAAACTTAACCCCAACCACAATTAATGGCACCTAAATTTATTATTTGTAGAAAAAAAATCCTTCAACGATTTTTATTGAACACGTGAAAAATCTTAATCGATTTTTTGCCTTCAATGTCACCTCCTTANAGGGTTCCAGGAGCAACCTGGGTCACCATGCCACCATGAATAGGCTTCAGAGGCAATATAATAGGTGCAGTAAGGAGGGAGATATAGATATCTTTTCTGACTCGCTGGGGAAATTTAAGAAAAAAATACAACTCTCATTTGCACATGTGTCCGTTTAGCCAAGATCTGCCAGTTAAATATGAGGTTTAAAATTGCTCTGAATAGAAATAAATCGAATATTGTGTCAAAATCAGCTGTACGTTTAAGTTTCACATTCTGTCAAAGTCCACTTTTGCATGCCGTGGCAGCCTGTAATTAAGATAGCACCTAGTCCTAAGACAAAATTATGTATGTAAACCCCTTTGCTTGAATTTGTGTCTGTCTTGTTGGTTGTCCTAATTAAATAAATAAATAAATAAATAAATAAGATAGATGAAGGGGGTAAAACGGGATCCACGCGTACGAAGTCGCGGGCGGCCCCTAGTTGAAAACATTTTTAGCCGTTTCGTTTTGGCTAATGTGCACATTAGCCGGCTAAAGAAGGAATATCACGACACAAACTAACTGTTATCGAACATTAGCTGCTTCTCGAAAATAAACTTAAGTTTAGCCGGCTAATCTTAAGTTTATGTTCACAACTATCTTTAGCCGTAACATATACATTACATGAATATGAAGTTATAGAAAATCTTCTATTCATAGTTTTTATGAACATCAAACCAAATTAGGTAATTTGGTTTTATGTTTACTTCACCTTTAATTTATCTGGTTTTTTTAATAATAAATTGTTTAACACATTTATCATACTTTGAAATAAAATTATAGACTGATAATAGGGCATTGACTCACTTTTGAATATTATTATAGGTAACAAGTTACTTCCTCTATGATACTAAAATTGCTCAATGTTGCTCAATGGGATTTTAAAAGTAAATTGAAATTAACTGAAAGTTCTGAGAGGGTGGGTATCAGTAGACATGATTGTTAGTTGATGATACACATATATTTTTTCAAGCAATTTATTGATACAAACTTCTAGAACAAATTATTTAATTAGCCTTTTAATATGCAATAAAAAATTTGAATTTGAATTAGGTAATTAACAGCAAAAGTTTTATACAAATTCATAAATGTAACAATAGATTTAATTCCATAAATTGCTAAGTTTGTCATAATAAATAATTGAACTAGGTCTGTGATGTTCTATAAAAAGAAATCAATTCTTTAAACTAATAGCCCTTGGATTTGAAGTATAAATTCTAGAGATAAAATTGTACAACTGAACAAATTTTATGCCATGATTTCGTTAGTCATGTCCACTTATTGTTTTATCGATATCTATACTATTAATATCAGCAAACTTGAGCAAAACAATTCAGGAAAAAGGCTGCAAGTCGCAGTTAAATTAGACGAAATGCTGAAGGTGACGCTTTGATTTTTATACGACGTCATACAACATAATCGGACCGCGTGCTCAAAGAATACAATAATTCATAACTATTTCACTTTATATAGATTTAGGGACGATTTAAAAGGCATTTCCATGGTCTCTGAAAGCATGGTTGGTTAAAACAGCGGATTGATAACACGTTATCAAAGCCCCACGCGTTTCATTATTATCGAATAAAGTAAAAAACTGTAAACACAAACCTTTAACACCAATATCTTCTTCCATTGTTGAAATATATACTAAAAACAATGTAAAACCTTTCTAATAAGTAAGCACGTGCAACTAGCTGATTTAAAATCGTATTTCGAGGGGCAACTGGAAAACAGCTGTTAGGACGCGGCGAACTGTCAAATCAAAACCGACGCGTGCGTAAAATCTGGCAACATTATTTACTGTTTCCGGTTCTGGCTTTGTTTTATTTAATTTTGAAACATTAAAAAGGATTTTAATTAATTTGCGTTGATTATTATTAGATTGATATTATTATCATTATAAATCGCGTTGAAAATTGGTTTATTCGAACTTATTGATTTATTTCTGAAGAGTTCGATGAAAATACGATACGATTCTAATACGATGCAGCCCGCATCACCCATGACATGACCATGACCATGACTAGATGACTGTGAGAACGATAACCATCTACGGCTACACTAGCGCCATTGATTGACCGGCTACATAAATTAAACTTATTTACTTTTTTTAACTGTATAATTTTTTTCGTAATTTTTACTAGTGCATATCGAGCTTTCAACTTTTTCAACAAGTGGAAAGCATCAAACATTGAAGTAACATTGACTTCGTCTATAATTGTGCAGATGGCGCTAACCCAATTTAGGTTCATACAGGGTGTCTGAACTGAACTTTTCCATAAGTTCTGTTCCTGTTCCTGTATTGATTCTGAAAAAAGTTATACAGTTTACTAAAGACTTGGAAAGATCATAAGTTTTAAGAGTAATACTATTTCTGCACACTTACAAATTGCCTCATTGTTTGGTTTGTTTTACGCTGGATGTATTCCAGATTTTTGTGATTTCTTTTGTAGAAATAATAATCAAATAAAACTTTATTTTAACGAAGTCCTATCCTATGTACTCGTAGTAGATACCTATGCTAGTTATTTATGCAGTTCTTCCATTGTTTTTTAAAAACTGAAGAAGATAGATTGAAAAAAATAAACTGAAATATGCTCATATAGTCATTAAATATTACGAACAAAAAACCATAGTGGCTACATTTAAGATTTTGCGATAGGCGCAATGGAATGGTTGGAGGGTTAACTCCAATGCCTGAACGCCCCGCCCTGTGCTAGGGTTAAGTGGGCCCGCACTTAAAATGACATCAAGAGTACAGAAATAGCATTATATCTTCCTGATGACCCCCAACAGAAATTACGTTCAACGACGAAGGCCGTTTCTCAGAGGGATGCCCGCGTGGGACATCCCAAAGAGGAAAAAAGTCCACAAACAATATTTATGCCGGACCTGCGCAGTTTATCCATTTATTTATACAAATTATATTTCCATAACAAGGACGATCTTGTTGTTGGTTGTTGGACATCAACAAATATTGCTATAACGACCCATCACGACTAAGTATTTGCAAGTTATTCATAATCATGCTATGTACCTTCCAGCCTACAGCCTAATAGCCTACAACTCACAATAGAGCTGACAATCAACCGTTCATGAATACAATTTACTGCTAACTACCTACTTACCTACCTAAGTACATATTTACTGCAAATCTGCAAACTATAAAATCACAGCTAATATAATTATAAAATTGATATCTAATTAGAAATAACAATCAAGATTAAAGAACTACTTACTTATTTATTGTTTGGAGTCCAAGAAACTAAATTCTCACAGAACATATAAGTAAGTATAAAGGATTATGTAGGTACTCGTAATTATGAAATTGAAACGATATAGCAGTTAGGTAGGCCTAGTGAAAATTCATTTGTAAGTATTTATGGTGGAAAACAGAAGTTTTGGAGACAAAGCGCGAGGAGGACAATAGTAGGAGAGGAATTGAGGCACCGAGATCAACCATTTCGCGGAACAAAACACGACCGCAAGTTTTGTCCTATCCACCACAAAAACTGTGTTACAGACTGTTGTGTTTTTTTATGCGTCTGAATTGATTGCGTTATTCACCGTCATCAGTCAGTTTTGGAATATTTTCCTAAAAATATTTCAATGCATCATTTTTTCAAATATCAAAATTGACACACGTACTTATTTTAGGTTTAAGTCTGCATTTATAAATAAAAATAGATAGGTAGGTAAGTTACCTCAGTAAGTATACATACAGTCTACACAAAGTATCAAACCATACCTTCTAACATGATAAGTAGTGTTACAATTATAATAATTCATGATATGGGTCATTCCACAAAAATATGTCAACTCTTAGTCCGCGCCACATTTCACATGAAATATTTGTTAATATTTTATTCCAAAATTGTTTAATACTCGCAATGTGCTTTATTCATCACCCATTTATATTTTTTGAAACTATTTTTAAAACATCTTAAGGGGGTCCTGCACAGAATCCTTAAAATTGTCATATTTTTAAATCACGAGTGCTCTGCGATTAGTGACTTAAATACATCAAAGGAACTTGTGTAGGGTAGCCCAATCCTTGATCTAGGTCGCCGCCTTTTCAAAATTTTGAATAAATACGTAAAAAATTGANAAATAAATAAATAAATAATCCCATAGTAAAAGTAATCCATCACCATTATGCGGTTAGTTTTATCACTTATAGTCCTAATGCGTTTGGCAAATAAACAAAAACGTTAAAAAAAAACTTTTATGACCCTAAAAATCGTTCCTGTGACGATCTCGTTGATGTCTTTTCTATGTGCCACTTGTGGTAATGCAAAAATTATGTAAATTATTTACAACTTAAATTGACAATCGGTCGTAATAACTTTTAATAAAGTTCTAGTAATTTTTTTTCACGATCTTGTGATGTTCAAAAATTCATTCATCACCAAATCACGTCTAGGTCGAACTGTCACAAAATCTGAAAATGTAGGGTTATGCAACATTTTATAAAGGCAACAGCCGTTTGGCGGCCCTACTTCTACTTCGTTGCAGCCGTTGGCGGCCGCCGGCAGATTGGCTGCAGTGATGAAAGCGCTGCGCAAGACAGCGACACTCCGATGCGTTCCGAATGCTGCCAGCCCATGATATTTTTACCACTGTCTGAGACGCCCTTGACATAGGTACTATGCTTAAAAATGCTAGTTGATGCAGTACACTCAAGGGCTTGATGCAGCAGAATGACAGCAGCAGCAGATAATTTTAACCGCCTCTGTGGTCTAGTGGTAAGACCACCTGCTTCAGACGCAGAGGTCCCGGGTTCCCAGGTTTGTTCGATTTGGTTGGTGGTAGGGCTTGTTCTAAGTCCGCCTGGCTAGCTACCACCATCTTACCTAAGTCTGTCGCCATAACAACAATGTTAACAGCATTGTTGTGTTACGGCAGTTAGAGGTAAGATAGCCAGTTCCTCCGTGGTTAAGGATTCCGGGTGAAGCTCGCTTCCACCTTCGGCCTGATCATCACTTATCATGAGGTGAGACACAGGCCAAGAGCTTCCTCGTTGTGGATAAAAGGATAAAAAAAAATGATACAAGCTCAGCTGTCAGCGCTGACCCGCGCACACGCCGCGTGTCGCAACGCGTCAACAGTTCTGTGCGCGTTGTGTCGAAATATTCTAGACTTTTGTCTGAGCTGACTGGCCAATTGCGGCGTCTGCAATTAGACGTGTTTCATTTTGTTTTGGATGCGTTGAGAAAGGCTTCGTCGCTTAAGTGAACGTAATGCAGCCGCCATTTTAGTAAATCACTCGTAGGCTACAAAAAGATCTTGAGTAATGTACAACGTCACAGTTTATTTACTTATTTATCCGGGGCTATTTGCCGACAATATCTAAATAAAAAAACAATGTTGAAACTCTAGTAATAGAGTCTAGAATGACTAACCCCAGTGACCCGTTGCCATCTTAACGGTCGTTATTGTGTATTTAATAAATCGCCTATTGTAGCATAGATAAATAAAATAACATATAACAATAACTTTCTGTGAGACTTCAAGCAGATTATAAATAAATAAATAAAACATCTCAAGAAAGTAGACCATTTCTCAGTAAGTTGTATAGGCAGCGGCGCGGCGCCAAGGTGACCGGGTGCGCGCTCTTGACATTCAGCGCCGGCGCCCGCGCAGCCATTGTTGCCTGAACGCGCAGGACGAGGATATATCACTTCAGCTATACGCGACTACCGGTTTGAGATGTTTGTTACATAATACAATACAATAAAACAACTCGCCCAAGTCGAGACTTGAGCCCGCATCTTTTCCTAAACTCTTGATTATGTAATCCGCTACACTCGGGCGTACAAGGTTATTAGGTACTTACTTAAAATAACTTGTGTCATTATGGTCTTTAGGTATGCCTACCCCCATGGGTTGTTTACGACTACCAAAGGGTGACGCTGTCATTGCTATGACCTCCTATTAGGGTCTCAAAGATCGTGTAACTAACTTGCAATGGTGGACGAACATCCTAATTAATACATGTATTTAATCAAGGTATAATTAAAATAACACCGAAGAACAAAGAGAGCATAACGTGCTACAGAAATCGCAATAAAAATAGCACCAGCAATCCAGCTAGGACATAGTTCCAGAGTGGTCCAGCTATGCGACCGGTCCGCGGCGTGGGCGCCTTGCGAAACAACGCGCTAGTGCGCAGATACCCGGCTAATGCCGCCCATTATTGGGATAGTTTCTCTTTCCATCTGCCGTGGGTGCAGAAGAATGCAGGTCATAAAAAGTTAACTAGATCAACGTAATTTTGGACACGAACATAAATAAGCGAGGCTTTAAATCAGCCAGTTATAATTTTTAAATTGAGATTATTAGTAGTTTCTAATAGCAACTTCTGATAATACCTGCTAAGTTTATTACTAATAATAATAATATGTATTTTTACTGCTCCCTCAGTAAATAGTATATAATAATTCTTCGATTTCACTGTCTGTTATTATGAATAAATTCAAACAATACTGTCCTTCAACCGCTCCCAGTTGCAAATATTATTCGGATCATAACAGCAACTTACTGCGAGTAAACTACGCCCAGTGATCTATGCAATATTGCAATGGTCATTAAAGGAACTAGAATATAGTTCTCAGTGCCGAATACCATTGTTTCCATTATCATGAATTATTTTATTGAAAACAAAACTGCTATCTATTTCCAGACAATGGTTGCGAAACCATTGACGGACCACAACAAGAGCAGTTATGAATATTGGCCGCTGATGCAATGCGATTGTTTACTTCAAAGTTGTGAATAACAATTATCTATTGTCGATTATTACGAATTTTCGAGGAGGTCGAAGATCAAGTGGCTTTACCGAACGCAAATCCTTGAAATACATCTTGGGACTTGAATATTTTGAAAGTAATTTGAAATTGGCACAGTATATTCTATCTCTAAAATTACCTTATACACTATTTTAGTTATTTGTGGGAATATAAACTTTTGCTGTAAAATAAATAGGACTTAAAGCCGGTAGAATTAGTTCGGGGCGTAGGATAATAAATATCGAAACTTATTAAAGCTATATATTCTGCGGTTAAACAATCAGTTCGTCAGGCGAAATGTTTCCGTCGGCAATAAAATGTGTAATTTACGTGTATTATGTTTTGTTTGAAATTAATTTAGGTACTGCTGCAAGATGCTGCGGGGTACCTACAAGAAAATAGCAGATTCTTTCATTTCTTTGTGCCTATAGGAAATAATTTTATTAACTCATTAATCATGTGTAAGCACTTTAACCTTTACAAATAATAGACCATACGAGCTATTTATTGTAAGGCAAAACGTACAAGTCCAAGAAAAGTGTAGGTTGATATCCCTAGCATTTTCCCCAAACACGCTAAACCTTTAAAAATGTCAACGAACTAACAAAGACCAAAGGTGAAATTCAGCATACTGCGTGGGTGAGTCAATAACAACCAAAGCGTTTCGTTTGACAAAGTATTTATTGCGAAAACCTTATTATAATTAACACCTCGCGAGCAGAGCGCGAGTAAACATTCTGAATAAATAGCCATCTAATTTACAATATTTCAACTCTAACAAATATTTTAAGGCAATTTTCATATCACAATATTATTTTGACAGAGCTCCTAAGCAGAATAGAAACGATTTGTATAGGAATTGTATTCAGTTCATCACATTCACAAGGCATTTCAGAATAAGTTATGTGTATAGATAATCCACCTGGCACTTTTTACAAAGAAACAAACTTAATACCTACAAGTAAAAAATATTGCAACAATTAACGCTATCAATCTCAAATTATTATGTATAGTTTGCTCTAAACGACATTTAACAGATAATTGACTAATTTATTATTATGCTAAAGAAAATAGTAAATAGAATGTGTAATAAATATTTATACACAGAAATAGTGACATATTTTATTTTGTTAGGCACTATAAGTTAACTATAAAATTGTCATAGCTTCTCATCCCGCCGCGCCTGCAGACCGCGGCCGCACCCTTCGGGCACTTAAGGCACAACTATTTGACACTTCTACATTTCAGTGACGATTTTCATCTAATTATTTCGCAACTACATACACTCTTCCATTTATGAACATTAAAAACTAATTAAGTACAAATTGTAATATTGAACTACTCGAAGTCCAGCTCCGATTTTAGTCCCGAAAGTTCGAACTCACGCGTCTTTCCTTCGACAATCCTCAAAATTACATTTGTAAACATATAAAAAAATAATATTATTACATCTACGACCACGGGGGAAATAAATGCAGCAGATAAAGTTTAAACATGTGGGATATAATTAGCATCGCCTCGCAACGTTCAGTCGTCGATAGAGACGTAAGTGCGCCTGAACGCGATGAAGTTTATCAAAAATTTACTCATAGCGAACGTTGCCCGTTTAACAAGCTTTTAATAACACGCTCGGCGAAACAGCAAACAATAACGATCCGTGGCGAATTAGGAAACGGTGCACTTGAGATGACGCCGCGAGCTCGCGTTTGTACTCGGAGGTGGCGCGTTCCCAGCGTGCAGCGGCGCGGGCGCGCGGTGCCGTACGCGCCGGGAAAGCGGCGCCACCGCAAAAAACACATTAAGTTTTTCAGCGCAGAGGAGTGACGCTAAACAATAGGAAGAAACTATTTTACTCACACTTGGGAGACGAGTTCGCATCGAGTATCGGCCGCTTTCCAACGGCGCGCATGCACGAGATAATTGCTGTTACGGATAACCATCATTTGCATTGTTCGCAATCTGGAGAAAATTAATTGCCCCACAATCGATCGGCGAAAGAAATCGATCGGCCGAACTTAACTTGTTCGGGCACTTGAAATACCGAAATGATACACTTTCATGTGGATAGGTGCCACTCATGTTTTCTTCGAAAGTAAAACGTCGCGAGACGCGAGCGCCCCGCGACGCGTCTCAGTCCGCCGGCCACAGGTATCGAGTTCTCGCGTAACATATCCGAATCCGCTGACACACATTAAACCCCGCTACAATCGATCACGCGACGTTACACGTACTGAGTTTTTTGGCGTTACACGCCCACACATATTGAACCATCACGTCTTCTCAAACTGTTACAATTTAAGCGGCGCCGGCTTCCTGTTTCTGTTGTATGATGGACTCCCACTGCGCGATGAGCCGCGTGGAGCTGGGCGCGAGGAACTCCTGGCCGGGGCTGAGCTCGCACAGCTCCGCCAGCGACTTGGCCGGCTTCAGGCTGCCGATGGACTCGTGGCCCGAGCTGTTCCGCGGCGACGGCGACCGGAGCTCGTCATTCAGGGCCTCGTATAATTCTCCGATAGATTTGGTCGCCTTCAGTTTTCCAGGCAGCGGAATTTCCTCATCCTCGGACTCGGAGCTGGTTTCATTGTCGCTCAACTCGATGTCGAACGGCTTTTGTTTCTTTCTCATGCGTTTCAGTTCATGCTCTCTGTCTTTCATGTCTCTGAGTTCCTTTTGTATTTTTTCCTCAACGGGCACGTAACCCTTTCGGACAGGTTTGCCTTCCGGCGTGCGGGTGATCACGGCGGGACTGACGATGGCCGGGGCGATGACGGGCGATGTCGGGAACGTCAGAGGCGGGGCTAGAGGCACGACCGGGGACGAGGCCATGGGTACTGGGCCGCCGACAGGAGAGGTGGCGGGTAGTTTGCCTTTGTTCGCAATGAACCGTTGCATGATTCCCTTGGTCCCCGTCTGCGGCGTGAAGCGGCGCGTGTAGCCATTGGTGTTGAGGACGGAGGCGGCCGGCGGCGGCGAGGGCGTCACGGGCCCCATGAGGTGCGACGTGGACACCGCCCTGTTGAGGGTTTTCTGCGGCTTGTGGTCATCGTCTCCGTTGACGTGACCGTTCTGTTTGTTGACGTCGATGGTAGACTCCGACATAAGACGGTTTATTCTAAAATGACCCTCTTTGAACTCTCGTTCTCTCTCTGTCACTTCTATGATCTCTCTTTGGATCCTGGAGAGGGGATCCTCTTTTAACAGCGACTGAAACAGAAGAAAAACTAATATTAGTTAAGGTATTTTAATTGATTTCATGATCATACTAGCGGCCGCCCGCGACTTCGTACGCGTGGACCCCGTTTTACCCTTACGGGTGAAGTTTCGAGTTTTTTAGGGTTTACCCGGAAATTATTCAAACTTTTCTCGCTGTAAAAACCATCCTTGGACTTCAACAAACATTTTAAAAAAAGAATTGGTAAAATTGGTCCAGGCGTTGTTGAGTTATGCGCTTACCAACACATTTTGCGATTCATTTTTATATTATAGATTATAAGGATTACCTCCTTGTTAGGGCAATTTAATGTATACGAGTAAATATTATGGCATAATCAAAAAAATATAAACTGCAGACAATGCATTAACTTGCGCTTGAGTCGGCATGGCTGTGCTCGTGGCAGCGGATTACGATTACGATACGTTACATGTGTTGCCAACATATTATGAGTAACGAGTAGGTATAGTTATAAATATTGACCTTAGGCGGCCGATATATCTAGCTCAAAGTGAACAAGTTTTTCAGATTTATAGCTTACACGTATGAGTGAATTTAATTAGTAGCGCCGGATAATGTAATGTTTCGCAAAGTTTATTTATACATAGGGACTAGATTAGAATGCTAATATGGCATCTAAAAATACTTAAAACGTCTAATTTACGATAATTTGTCTACAATAAAGATATTTTTCACCGATAATCACAAGTTTACCTAAGTAACGGCAGTTAAATTACTTTAGTTTACGATTAGATTAGTAGTAACAATACTTAAATCACTCGTGTTACTTGTTTTCCAAAGGTTTTCATAGGTTTTAAGTATTTTCAGTACTTAAATCTACAACTTCAACCTTTTATTTATTGCAGTGGATTACTGTGTTGGTAATAGCACTGCAGTCTGCAGGTCGTAAAAGTTAACCATTAATTTAAATTATTTACTCACAACACTTGTGTATGACTATATCGTGTTTGTTCAGCCATCTGTGAATCATCTATCCGGAACATAGTATTTGCTTTAAGAAAAAATTCGCAGAAATACTTTGGTCTTTGTTTTTGTGAATCTTTCGAAACTAAAGAAATATAAGTAATCAACCTTATGACCTAGTGGTTTACAAGAGCGATTATATTCCATAAGGTTCGATTACAAGTTTAGTTCAATCCCTGTCGGAACAAAGTGTGATGAGCACGAGGATTTAAAGTTTAACTGCTGTACTTAATTGGAACTTGGAACAATTTATTGTAAAAAATAAAAATTACTTAATGTAAAATAAAACATTTTTATCAATATACAACGTGTCCCAAAATTCAAGGATAAGCCGGCGCCGCAGGATGGACATAGTCATGACTACTTTAGGAAAAATAAGAAAAAAAATCTATCTCAATTATTTTTTAAGTTACACAATAAATTATGAAATTCGTCGAAAATTGACACCCCTTATGATATTTTACATCACCACGACTACAATTTTTCAAATACATCTGTTTTTTTGTTTGTATTGGCAACTTAAGTAGTGCTGCTGTCCACTCCAATTCTTAAAACCCCCAGAATCCTTGCAGTTTTTACACAAAAGTTAATCAAAATATGATATTTCCTTAAAATTTTAAACGATTTTTACTTTCACTCCACTTTGACTCGTCGTTTTGTAAAAAAAATCCAGCTCAATGATACCATAATATTGCATTGTCATCGTACTTACATAAGTAAACCAAATTTCAGCTCAATTGGTTGAGGAGAACTGGTTTTAAATTTAATTGCAAGATTTATCCCATACTAACTAACAAGCGAAGTGCTTGTAAAAATGGTACGCATATCTTTTTTGCGACTAGTTTTCTTAGAGTATTATACCATTTTGGAATCTTGGATAGTTGCGTCAACTTTATAATAAACTTGCCGCAGTAGTGTTCATACTGTTTTATTACAAAACGGCGAGTCAAAGTGGAGTGAAATTAAAAATCGTTCAAAATTTTAAGGTAATATCATATTTTGATTAACTTTTGTGTAAAAACTGCAGGGATTCTGAGGGTTTTAAGAATTGGAGAGGACAGCAGCACTACTTAAATTGCCGATACAAACAAAAAAAACAGAAGTATTTGAAAAATTGTGGCCGTGGTATTGTAAAATGTCATAAGGGGTGTCAATTTTCGACGAATTTCATTATTTATTGTGTAACTTAAATAATAATTGAGATAGATTTTTTTTCTTATTTTTCCTAAAGTTGTCATGACTATGTCCACCCTGCGGCGCCGGCTTATCGTTGAATTTTGGGACACGTTGTATAAATGTAAGTAGGTAGATAGATACCTTGTAGTTGATGAAGTCACCTGTTTTAATATCAGTTTTATTGATTGGTTCATAAAGAAACGTTATCATCGACGTGTATAATGCCATTCCAAGATAATAACTCTACATGAACTTTATAAATCCATAGTACCTACACAGTTGAGGTAGGTACAATAAATTATCGTCGCTTCCACATCATATTTTATAGAATTTAGCACACGGCATGAACATGGTGAGAAAACTGCATTCCATACATTTTTCAACAGATCTGCAGTCACGTTAGAGTATGTGGGTAGGTAAAGTGCCTATTATGCCATATCCGCAGTAGCTATGCATGTAGCATTTCATCATAAAGAAAGAGGTCACCGCAGGCCACGCTATGTGACCTACGCACCGCAGTGACGTATGCAGATACCGCGCGGCGGTCAGCGCGGGCCGCCTGGCTTCGAGCAAGCTGCCCAATATGGGACATGGGTGCCCTGACATATTCAACGGACTCGCTTATACCGATTCACGGTGATTATGAATCTACCTTCTTATCGTGTGTACCTACAGGATTTCGTCTATTTCGATCCTTTCCAAATAATAACCCATTTATCATTTATAGAATCACCTGATAATATCATGTTATTAACGGATATGAAGTTAATTTCCATTCTAGATAAGACATTATAGCCACGTTTGTTATTGAACGTTTGATTCGATAGCAATAAATAAAAAAAAAACAATATCGATGATAAAAACTATCGCTGGGCGCGTTATCAGATGATGTATAACAGTACTCCGCTAATCTCGATTTTACCGATGCGGCCGTCTCGCGAGCTTTCTACTGGGCTTCGGTATCGGCACACATTCCCAAACTCGAACACCATTATTCTCTCGCGAAGAAAGCGCTAATTGATCCGAGGGGCACGCGAGCGCCGACCCGCGACTGCACCAGCGCCGCTGCGCCCGCTCGCGAGCGCGGCCAGCCATGCCGATGACCTACGAACCCACAGATCACAATCGCAGGACTACGAGCGGCCGATCTTAACTGGAGCACGCTCGCATTCCAAACCTACCCGCAATAAAACAAAAACTGTACTCACTTCACCCATAGTGAAATTCCAATTTCGAATCCGACTATCCGAGCAGGAAGGAAGTTAAAGGCGAGCACATATGGAGAACTGTTTCACGGTTTGCACATCACGGCACCGACACCTGCCACGGTTGTGCGCCGATTGCGACGTACGTGCGCTCCGGAGGGCGGTCGCGGGCTAACGTCCTCTCGGCCGGCGCGTATCACTCACCTCGCGCGGCTAATTGGCGCGGGAGCGAGAGAGCCTGATAACGCTGCACATTGAAAAGAGAAAGGGGCATAACACCTCACGACACCTGGCGCTGCTTTACCGACCAGCGACCGTTTTGCCGACGGCTCATCATGGCGCGCGTTTGAAACTTGCGAGAGGATTTACGCGCTATTGGGTTTCAGAGGGTCTGTTGTTCCCCCTTCCGTCCAACAGGAAAAGAGGGATAGTTTCGACCCAAGCTGTCGGGATTGTAATGAAGCCATAAAATTCATTATTAGTTTGTTACAGTATCGGCTATGCTTTTTTAGCCCTTTGAGACTACTATTTAATTCTAAGTTAACTTTTTTTTATTTAAACTGAAGAAGTGGGTAGGCACTTATCAATTTATTAATTTTCAGCACTGTAGATGATAATGATAACTTAAATACAATATTTACGTTGCTAAATAAAATAAGCTATAGGTAGTAACATAAATATATTTTAAAAACTATGACTAGCAGTTCAGGGAAGTGACATAAATATTTGAATTACAGGAACAATGTTGTATTCTATTGCACCACATCAAGAGGTTTCAATGGCACCTTGGCCTGGGGCTCCATGTGGCTGACGCGCAGATGGCGCGACAGGTCGCTGGCGCGGTAGAAGCCGCGCGCGCAGTGCCGGCACACGTAGGGCGTGCTGTTGGTGTGCTGCTTCAGCAGGTGGAACTCCAGCATCATTGCGGTCGGGAAGGTGCGAGTGCACTCCCCTATGGAGCATTTGAATTTTGTAGCGTTATCATGCTTAAACGCCATGTGGTGGGACAAGCTCCTCTTGGTGGCGTAGTTCTGGTTGCACAGCTTGCACAGGAAGGGCCGCTCGCCCGTGTGCTTGCGCATGTGCACCTCCAGGTCGGAGAACGTCTTCAAGCAGACGGTGCACTGGCCGGATCTTTCCGAATGCACTCTCCTTATGTGAATTTTCAAATTACCTTTCAATGAAAATGTAGATCCACAGAAACTACATACCAGCTGTTTCTCATTAGTGTGTCGGCGCATATGGGAGTTGAGAGCGTTTCTACTTTTCATGGATTTGTTACATAATTGACAAGTATATTTCTTTTCATCGCTGTGTACCGATTGATGTTTCTTCACGAGATTGCTGTCTGCGAATTTTTTTCCACAAATAGGACACCCGTAAGGCTTTTCTCCTGTGTGAACGCGTTTGTGACGAATCAGAGACGTGACTTGACGGAAACTTTTGGGACAATATGGACAGGAGTATGGTCTTTCGTCCGTGTGTACTCGCATGTGAATTATAATGTCATTTTTTCTATAAAAGCTGCTTCCGCATGTTTCACAGGTGAATTTCCTTTCTCTTTGTCCGTGGCGGGTTTCAAAGTGTCTGGAGAGCGAGCCTTTGGTCCTGAATCTCTTGCTGCAGCCTTGACATTTGTAGGGCATCTCTCCGGTATGGGTGCGCATGTGTGTCTCCATGGCCGAGCGGCTCGCCGTGATCTGGCCGCAGATGACGCACTGCAGGGGTCCCGACTTGGACCGCTTGTTTTTCTTTTTAGTTTTGAAATTCACATTGTTGTGGACCTTTTTCTCTTGGTTTGTTTTATTTTCATATTCGTAGTTAGTTTGATTTTCGTCTAGGTACTCTTGTTTTACAATATCATCGGATTCTATGCCGCCGTTATATTCATTTTCCAATACGAAGTTGACCTCTTCTCCGCTGATATCGAACTCCTCTCTGTCTTCGGCGTCGGCCTCGGGATTTGGGTAGTCGTCGTATCCCACCAGCCGCAGCACTCTGTCCGTCGCCTCACATTTTAAAATGAAGTTGTATGCGACGGTCAAATCATTCACGCAAACATCGCATATAGCACTTGGTAGGCCATCACCTTCTTCTATGCTGATAGGAACACATCGCATAATTTTTACACTGTGCTGGAGGCCTTCTCGGACATCGAACACTGAAGTTGCAGTTGATTTGCTAAGGCAAACTCTACACACTTTTGAATCCATTATTCTCCTCGTTATGACAGAGATTTTTTAATTAAATTATCTTAAAAGAATTTGATGATATTAGACATTGAACATTCAACATTTTTATTTATTAAAATTTGTAACAACAAAGCATCCCTTCAAATTTGTTTTTTTTTTTCACTCTTCTTGTCAAAGTACTTTTTTTATTCTCTCCTTTCAGAGGAAAAGGCAAAGGCACTAAGCTGTACAGCCAAGACTTCATTTTATGACGGTTTTATGGCCTCACGGTAAGAGGGCTGAGGTTTATGGTCATTACTTACAAATCCTCTTTGCTTTTGTCTCAACTCTCGTTACACGACCAATTTAAGGTGTTTTTGATGGTGCAAATTAAAACAGTGCTACAAGCTTTCAAATTCTTTCAAGAAATCTCAGTTTTAGCACCACATCTTTACCAAAACTCAAGGAAAAGAGAGGAATATCTTGGATATCAGTTTCATCATTACTTTAACTAAGGAAATAAACACTTGACTTGGCTGTGTTGCGTATGCGTACTGACCTTTGCTTTATTCCTGCAAAAAGGTATAAAAATTTTGACTGACAGGTGACAAATATACCTGTCAAAATTCGTGCCAAATAAAACACCGGCGCGCGGCGCGATTTATTTTATTAAAAACTACTTAATTTATCGAGTGCGTAACGTTGCTTTCCACCAAATCAATGATAATATTATGCCTCGTGTAAAAATTGATTACATTGTTAGTTTTAGCAGTGAGGATCCGGTATGTTCACGAATGATTTAATGATTGTCTTACAAAAATTATGTGAGCATTTGAAATTCCTACATAAAATGTTGTTCTTGGTGTAATCAGGATAATCCGGCGAGTAACCTGCTAGCATGGGACGTGAGCAAGAAGCGCTGGTTGTGCGCGAAAGGGGAGCCGTCGTGCTCCGTCGTCCTCCAGCTTCCGCGAGCTGTCAAGGTTAGCATATTTACAAAACATACTAAAAATATTATTACCAACCTAAAATCTTTCAACAATTAAAATTCTAAATCACGTAGGAGAGAGCAACGCGTACATTAATAATTAATAATAATAATTAATTATTAATGTTTGCACCCCACAGATTTCTGCAGTACATATTGGAGCCCATCACGCTGCCCTGGTGGAGGTGCTGGTGGGGCGCTCGGAGAAACCAAATGAACCTTTTCAAGTCAGTGCTTACTATTGAATGTCCATTAAACAGCAGCATTGAAAAATTGTATTGTAAATTAACATGCTACATCAGTGTTTTACAACCTGCAGGTCGCGACCCAATGGGGGGTCATGAGAGAACATAAAAACTACATCAGTAAAAAAAACAGTAAAGTTATAAAGTTAGATTTATCCGAAATCTAGTTATGCAAATGCATAAATGTAATGAATTGAAATATTCGGTTCCTACAACATCTTTATCCCAACTAATATTATAAATGCGAAAGTAACTCTGTCTGTCTGTCTGTCTGTCACGCTTTCCCGCTTAAACCTCGCAACCGATTTTGATGAAATTTGGCATAGAGATAGTTTGAGTCCCGGGAAAGAACATAGGATAGTTTTTATCCCGGTTTTTGAAACAGGGACGCGCGCGATAAAGTTTTTCTGTGACAGACAAAATTCCACGCGGGCGAAGCCGCGGGCGGAAAGCTAGTAATATTATAAAATGCATGAAAAAAAAACTAACCGAATTGAGAACCTCATCCTTTTGTTGAAGTCTGTTAAAAAGGGAATGGTCAGGGGGTCACGAAATATTTTTTCATACAGGGGTCGTGTCATGAAAAAGGTTGAAAAACATTGTGCCTGTTATAGTAAACAAAAAAAACAACTACAGAGACTCAAGAGAAATCTAATTGTTTGAGACTCACCGGCGAGCGTGGCGTTCAACGTGTAAAATTAATAAGTATTCTCTTTTTTTGAGCATCATCTGTCAGTTTGTGATAATTGTGATATATGTAGTTCCAAAATACTGAACTGTGCTATCCATGACATTGATAGCGGGGCGCCACCGTCAATACCGGATCGCTGGTTCTGATTTCTGCCATGTTCGAAACCATGTATTTGAACGATGGTAGCGCCCCCCTGTCTTTGAGTTTGGTGGGACAGTTCAGCGTGGGTCATCTATAGCACATTGTTTGAGCAGGTGCTGGTGCCGAGCTGCGTATTTTTATCGCCGGCGGAGTCGCGCAAGGACGCGGGCGTGGAGCGCGTGCGCTCCTTCAGCGGCTCGCAGCTGGCCGCCGCGCGCGCGCAGCGCTGGGACCGCGTGCGCCTCGTGTGCTCGCAGCCCTACAACAAGCACTGCAAGGTGGGTTGTATTCAGCTGCCTTATGTATAAATCTTTGTGGTAAAAGCTAAAATCGTAGGAATTAAAGTGCTTAGAGAACTGCAAACTGCTTTAAATTTGAGTTTAATACTACAGTTGAAAGTGAGTGAAAACTGTGCAGTCAAAGTACAGCTTAAGATAAACATCTGCAAGTTCAAGATGCTTCAAATGAGTAGGTTTACCGGTCGCTAGTGTTAACATACTACCTAATCTTCTCAATATTAGTACTTCAGTGTGCCGGACTACATCTTGACATTATTTTAGCTGTTCATTTACACTGAAAACCAGCGCCGTGGCCTTCGTCACCGTGGGCCACGGCATATGCTGAGTGGGGTCCTGTTGCAGTGGGCATCTTGTTGGTGAATGGGTGGCACTGCTCAGTTTACTCTTGTTTTTTTTTTTTTTTTTTTTCTTCTTCCATTATTATGTGCCACTGTCATGTCTATGTAATTGCCTGTATTTGTGTGATGTCCATTGTAATAAATGTATCTTTCTTTCTTTCATTTCCAATTCATATCTCTTTGACACCAGTACGGGCTGAGCTTCGTGCACATATCGGAGCCGGAGGACTCATCTGCGCCCGCGCCTGCCCCGGCCCCCAGTACCGTGGCGGCGCCGAGCCCGGTCCCCGGCGCGGCGCTGGCGCGGCTGTTGGACGCGGGCTCGTCGTCGGATGACGAGTTCAAGCCGGGGGAGCTGTTCGCAAGGCACAATAGCTCACGGAACAGCACTGACACAGGTAACTTCCCGATCTTCCTTGCTGAGCCATTTATCATTATTTTAAATACGTTATCATTTACTATACATAGTCTGGTCGCCGAGCACGTAGAATTTTGTCTAATGACCCCGAGTTACCTATCCTTATCGCTCGCGCGTAATTATATTGCTGTCGCAACTGTGCGACGCACAGTGGTCTGAAAATGAAGCTCCCATACCATAGAAACTTAATGTCAGAAATTAATAAATAAAAATATGTATTGTGTTTAGTATACCTCCCTTTGTTTTACTAATATAGTATGAAGGGTATGAGTAGCTCCATGTGTGAGAAAAAAAATATTTTATTTTTTTTTGTATGGAAAGAAACACTTAAAGTGGATTTTTTTTTAACTGAATAGAACTGAAGGGCTGGTACTCACATGAGCTATTGCACCATACATGGCGATCAAGATGACATACAATTCTTGTGCCGTTGGGTGCCGCTTTGCATGTAGCAAGCTTTGGAAATTTTGAATTTTCGGTAGGTGATCTTTCAAGTCTTTGATGTTATTTTATGAAGTTATTAACCGCTTTCAATACGAGAATAATATGTTAATTAATACTCATAATAACTAGGAATATACTAGGGATATTTTTAAATAATTTTTATTTTGAAAATATAAAAAAATAAAAAGTTTAATCATTGAATGAAGTAACCAACCAGTTGGTTGACATTGTTATTAGTTACTAACCTGCTACTAGTTACTAACCACTGACATTATTATTAGTTACTAACCTGCTAATGACGTTTTAATGAAAATAATAGAAATCAATATTGATTAAATAAACAACTTAAAAAATCGAACTGCCTAATAGGCCAANGATCATTCAATTATAGTTTATGTAGTGCAGTTAATATCTGGTGAAGCAACGTTTGTGACCAGTAGGCAAGGGTCCTAAATTCTGATATTTCCAATCCTCTGCACATTGTTTTAATTTTCGACCTTTCCGGTCGATATTTAGTATCCATCCTTTAAAGTGCTTCCGGGAATGATAAAATCTGTTGCCTCACTGATTGAGCAACCTTAAACAAACGGAACTTCCGGTAACGTTATACTTTTCAACCTTACTCATGGTTTAACTCTTAAATCAAATAAATAAATAAACTCTAAAATTTTACAAAATAATTTCTAACAGGGTTTACCTCTTTCGCCTAATAAATGAGAAATAAGCGGCACAGCCTTTGTCCAGCAGTGGACGTCATTTGGCTGAAACGAACGAACGAACGAGCGGCAGACCGCTACAACGCAGTCTACCTGCACTCTTGATTAAATGGATTCGTTAATGAATCTTCGGATCTCTGCCGAAGTGTATAATAAATTAGTTCAGCAATGTAATCTATATTTCATAGTGGTAGCTGTTCGCTACATTCAGCGATGGGTATAAATTATAACATTATTAGGTGCTGTTACGTGTGATGCGAAGTTACCGGCGCCTTAAATCACCGCCATGCTCGTTAGCGGGCGAGCGATGGAGCGCGACGCTGGGAGACGTCAAGGAACGCTGCTAATGTTTCAACATTAACAATAACAGTAAGGCTAATTATGTTTGCAACTTCTTACTGTGCCTCTTAGGCCCAGAACAGACGGTGAAACGCAACTGCAACGAAACTGCAACTTTCTGATGAATAAAACTGAAATTGAAAGAGTCAAACTGGTCGCGTCATGTGTGGTCTCTCAAAGGACGCTATGGCAGAAACTTAGATGCAACTCAAAAGTAACTAGCAGTTGCAGTTTCGTTGCAGTTGCGTTTCACCGTCTGTTCTGGGCCTTACTCGTTTCCGAACCTGCCTGCCAAAGAATTTAGACAATGTCTTATTACCGTCTTACAGATTTTAATTCTATTCCGTTTCTATTTGGACACGTGGCGATGAAATTACTATCTGCCTTACGTCACCATCATCATTTCAGCCACAGGACGTCCACTGCTGAAAATAGGCCTCCCCCAATGACTTCGACATCGCACTGTTGGTAGCGGCCTGCATCCAGCGCCTTCCTGTTACATTTGTCAGGTAGTCGGTCCACCTTACTTATCTCACATACTTTTTATCATCTTAAAGGCAGAAAGATAAGTTTGATTCCAAAGACTGAACCGAACAACAACGCATTTCTTTCGAAGTTCTGACACTAACTTGTGAACATGAGTTACTTACATTGCTTACAGGTTTATAGTCGTGTTGAAAGAATTAATATCCATGAAACTTGAGCAATGACGTAATATGCATAGCTAGGTATTCAATTAATTAAACGCTCTACACTTCTGAATCCGAAATGAAAACTATAAAATATGATAACATAAACAAAAAAACTAGAACACTATCGCTTTTATAACCGCCACTGGCGTATATGTGCGTGTGTTATTTAAGCCTAAGCATTATTATCATTGCGTAATCATCCGGTCAAAACGCTTTCAAAAACTTTGCTAGAATCATTCATCATTAACTCTAACTATGGTCGAAGGACAAAAGAAAATAGCAGAGAAATAGTCCTACCAAAATATGAAATTGAAATAATGAAAGCAGTTTCTCGGGTCAGAAAAGGAATAACGATAGTTAATACACCAGCGCCAAGTGCTTAAATAACAAAAACCTTATCTCATCTAAAAGCTCAATCAGGAAAATTACCTAATCAAGAGTTTACTCATATTTAAAAGCAGTGCTCGGGCTAATACAATTACAACCTGTAGATCGCATGACCTGAAAAGATTTTATCAGTTATTTTTAAGTTTTAATGAAATAAGAATATTGTATTTCAGAATATTCATTCATTCATGTATGCTTCTACAGATTTTCCTTTGGTCGGATACTTTAAATTAACGTCACGCGATGTGTGAGTTACCCGGAATGACAGAACCGTCTCATGTAGTGTGTCAAAGTTCACCCGCCTCATTTCCGGAGGTCTCTGTGGAGCTTTCTTCTTAGATAAGAGATCAATGTTGTATGAGGCAGGTTATGTCATACCCCATTAGCCACATACGGCATTAGTGGACCCTTGGGAATATCATCTCATTGTTTGGCCACGTTACATACAAAGATACACCAGCATAGACACACGTACATAAATAGCTTTTATTGTATTTATTATTCGTAAAGTTTTAATACTTATAACTTAGGTATAATTTGTAAAGTATTTCATATTTCACCAGGGAGAGGGATATAGTGTGTACCTACTACTAAAAAGCCGTCGTTGTCGGCCGTTTGGTGTAGTGGTTCAGAACGGACTACTATGCCGAGAGGTCCCGGGTTCGATTCCCGGCCGGGCAGAAATTGAAATGATGAATTTTAATTTCTGTGACGGGTCTGGGTGTGACTATGTATAATATTTATGTATTTAAAAAAAAGTATATAAGTAGTATATCCGTTAAGCTAGCACCCATAACACAAGCATTAAGTTGCTTACTTTGGGGCTAGCTGGCGCTGTGTGAAATTGTCCAAAAAAAAAAAAAAGCCTAGCTTAACATTCTCTTACAATCTCGCCATCTCTATAATATTTTGCTTATGGTTAAGCACCGTAACTACATGTATGCTAAGATTATGAAGCAAATAAATGTATATGTATTGATATCGTGCACATGACCGTAATAGGTAAAGCTGCTCAGAATTAGTTACAATGGCCCGCGGCTCCATCTAAGCAAACTGCGGTTTGTCATGGAAACATTGTGCAAGAGCTTATTTGCCGTGGTGAAGATGTAATGATATCCTTACCAAGAGTACAATAATCATAAGATTAGACAGAAGCTAAACACAAGATTTCAGATAAATGAGAGATATCTAGAGATTCAAAATAGATGTTATTTTTCAAACATGGACCAAATCTTCCAACAAAGGTTCCCAAAGCTTTACGAATGGCATACCAAATACATAAATGGTCGGCTTCCTGCTTCCGAGCCGCACCACGCATGCATTGTCTCCATTATTCGCCGCTTTCGCACGCCGCGGGCTGCGCCTGCGCACCCGCTAATGTTGCCCAACACTAAGCTTAGGCTACACTTTGCCAGGATTTACATTTTCATTTATCTCGTAAAGAATAGGTATCTTGGACGCAGATTTATCAATAACTTAATAGCTTTTCTATACTAATATTATAAAGAGGAAAGTCTGCTATAAAGTGGAAGAGTGTGCATTGAGAAAGTGCGAATCCTTTTTGTTTATTTAATAGACTTTAATAACTTAAAATAATTATTCAGTATAATTTTATTAGGGTGTGTACTTATTTAATATTATATTTTAATAAATTAATGAATTTGTCTAGAAAGCTCTACTTTTCATTTAGCGTCAAAACGTTACACTGCAAGCGGTGGCATTTATCGCAAGTGTGTCTTTAGCCTAACTCCATTGTCGGCCATTACATAAATTGCTCGATTTATACTTACTCTTATTTGTGTGGAGCCTTCCGGGTCTCTTCAGCATTTCGAGGATTTTTAAATCAGTTCTGTCATGTACAGGTTTCCGAATTGTTACGACTGAGCTCTGGGAGAAAACAATATGGCGACTGCGGAAGCGCCAAATGGAATCCGAACTCATTATCTTAGATTACATATACACGCTAAAAGTCATCAAGTTGGTTTCTGTGCCCAATTCACACGTTCTTATGTCATCCTAAGTAAATAGCTTGGGCTGTCTTCAAAGCGTGTTCATGTGAAAATCCTGATAAGCTTGTTGACTTTTAAAATGTATTGTTTGCCTTAAAACACTGTGACGATCTTCCCAACTTTGTGGTTGAAATTGCAACCACTTGAAGAAGACGATAGGTAAAGTTTTTTCTATTTTCTAAAAGCTATGTTTTGAAAAAGTTGACTGCGTGAACTTTTTCACCAACATCATGGTCACCATTAGCAGTACAACAAATAATTATGTTGCCGTAAGGTGTCGTTTCAAAAAACCAAATATTCCTCTAGCTAGGTAAACAACCTATCACGAATCTCTTTAATTACACCGTGTCTCACCTCGAGAGCTCACCGCGGTCATCGCCTAATGAATGATCGCCGCCGTTCCCACGCGGGTCACGCTCCGCTTGGGCTAATGCAATTAGCCACGAGACGGGGCGGCGACCACCACTCCACTGGGGTCAGGTGTATTATGGGAACATCCCCAGTTTCATTTTGCTTCAAAATAGCTACCACCATCTTACCTAAAATCTGTCAGCATAACAACAATGTTAATAGCATTGTGTGTTCCGGCAGTTGGAAGTAAGATAGGCAGTTCCTCTGTGGTTGGGGATTCCGGGTGAAGCTCGCTTCCACCTTCAGCTTGATCATCACTTTCCATCAGGTGACATGCAGGCCAAGAGCTTTCTCGTTGTGAATAAAAAAACAGTAAGTTAGGATCGCCCCTTCTTGACACATTTTTACTGATTGTTATGCTAATATTAAAAAAGAATTAAACGGTAACCCATGAATGCCTTACTAACTTTTTAACATGTTCTAGTCAACTTTTTGTGGCATTCACTTAATGAATAGGGACTTAATTCCCACTTCTCATGGTTTCTTCCAAACCTTCGGCCGCGGTGAGAGCCGGGAACAATGGACCCCGCACTTATTTGATTGTGTTGGAGATGTTGGAATTCACATCACATGGCGCTCGCTCCACAGTTTACATGCCATCCTAAACAATCACCGCTGACTGTGGAAAGCCGTATGAGGTGTCACTGTATATGCTCATATCATCCATATGACTGGTAGAGTTTTCGATAAAAGTTATTTCAATACATTTATTGCCTTTTATTATGTTACAAGAAACAGGCTATGAGTTAAAAAAAATAGAAAAAGGTAGTTGGGTACAAATCAGACACCAAAATACAATACTAGAAGTGGAGAGTTTAACTGACTTAAAACAAGCATTACCCTTGTTTTACAATGTACGGAAGACATGACAAAATCTGCGCAGATGCAGATTCAGGTTTCATCAAAGGTTATGAAATTGATGGGACCGCCAATGATAACTAGAACTCGTTTAGGCACTTACAGGGCATTTATTTACCATCCTAGACTGCATCCCACTTAACACCAGGTGCGATTGTGGTCAAATACCTGCCTAAAAAAAGTTTATTCATAACACCACCCGAACTCTACAATCGCTGGCAACCATAAAAGCATTTACATAGCGTGTGGATGGCGAACAATGCGGCGCTCTTCGACACAGGCTTGACACGGATTTACATGATAATGCGTGACAACGGCGCCCGGGCAGCGATGCCACCGCGAGCCCGCAGCGACTGATCACATATTTACTCAAAAAATTCTACACTTAGCGACGAGATTGGAGTGACAATACTTGGGGAAGACAGGTTTATAATGTCCACACATAAGGTACTCTCAAACTGAAATACCTACTCTGCACAGTAATTGCCAAAAAGAGAAAAGTTACGCCTCAAAGAAGTAGGGAATCTAATCGTACTTTTTAATACGAATTTATTTCTATTGATAAGTACGAGTAATCTTTTAAAGTTTTAGTGATTATAAAATCTTTGAATGCCATATCGTTTATTTCACAACAATACCAGTATTTTTAGCCGCGCGTTCTGAATCCCTGAAGTGTTTTCTAATTTTGCAAGCAGGAAACAGCAATGATGGCAAAAAGTATAACTGTTGATCGATGTGTAAAGCCATAGTTCCTGACAATTTATTGTTGCAATGTTGCAACAAAATATACCAAACTGCTTGAATAGAAAACTTCATCCATCCTTAAATCAAATGTTCAACTTTTCGAATGACAGTACCTAATGTTGTCCCTGCTTGCAAGTACAAAGATTTTCTTTCGTCGATCACGAGGCCGCCATTCAGTTAAAATAACCTCCACCTTTCCCCATTTCCCTTCCCGCTACTATTAGTGCAGTAGTTTCCCCTGTTTAAGGGAGGGCCCTTCCCTCGCGGTGGCCAGAGGTCGCGGCGACAAAGGGCCGCGGCCGTGACCGCGGGCTAATGTGGGGTAATGTGGCCGGCCCTTTCGTGCCTTTGTTGTGGAGAAAGCGCTAAGGAAGCTAGCTATAAGATATGACGGAGGGCGTACTCCGCGAAACGTCTTCGAATCAATGATTCCCATTTTCATCAATAAAAACGTGACTGGAATACAAACTGTCAACTCGTACTGCACAATTAGCACAATCGTAAGTACCTACTCGTACATGGTGTCATTGATATAGTCATCAAATGGTGAGAAATAAACCTTGCACGATTCCAAATAGTAACACTAAATCCGTTATGATGATGCCTTTCGCTTTTCGCATCATCATGACATGACCATGAGCTAATGATAGATGCATATGTATATTTAAGGTAATGACAGGTTTGTTACAGCAAAAGGCGAAGAGAGAGCCACCTTGAATAATGAAATGTCAATATTTTATTATTTTAAGCATTCACTATGTTAAGAAACGTTTGTTATAAAATATTTTAAACCTGTGTTCTTCTATAAATTTTGACTCAATCTACTGATTAGGTTGTTGACGTGAGTGGTCTCACCTCAATCTACGAGTATTTTCATAGCAAAGCCTAATAAAACTATAAATACCACCCACTTGGTCGGGCCGTGTGTGATAATCCGATTAATTGAATTCGACTTCAAAATATTTTTATCTAAAGGTTTAGATAAGATGCTGATAGGCAAACGCTGTAGAGAGGCAATGTATAAATCAACTAAGTATTGTGTGCCATTGCGTGGGGGAACTGCGAAGAAAGATCTTGATATGGGATGCCATCAGCCGGCCATGCATACAAAACTATTGCGATATTTTATGGCCACGTGGGACGAGGTTACTGATCGTTGATACCTAATGTCTACTCGTATTTACATATTTATGGGTATTAAGAATAAATCACACATTTTTTATTCTATAATAATCTAGCAATTTCCACGTTCTAAACCTATGTTCATACGAGGAAATGCTGAAATATCAGTAAGTATAATAATTTCAAGTTCTCAGCATTTTGCGCTAAAAGTGCGTTAGTTACAATTTAATAGTCTTCAGTAGGTACTTTATTTGAATAATGTTATTTCATCGTTTTTATTCGTTGGTATCCAAGATAATACTTTTTGATATTATTTACAACCAATCATGATCCATTCAATTCCACTAAATAATTAGTGCTGTAAAAAATAATGAACTCGTATACATCGTGATTCGACAAGTCTATGCCTCATGTTTTTGCGATTTTGCTGTACTTAATTATTTAGGTTTTCACTAACAAATTAAACTCGATGATTTGACAGAAACATGAAGCAATATTTCGTTTGCACTTCGCGGTCATTTAACCCCTGAGCTTTGTGAATTATTATTTTTGAATGATTCAAATTAAATAAGATATTGCGCTTAATGCATTTTTGAATTACGAGTATGTGAGAACAGTTACAGTTCGATGAAAGTTTCCATGTCAAGAAAAACAGTTAATTATAAAGTTACTGCACCCCATTTTTACTGAACAAATAACTAAAGTTAGATATTATAATAATAATTATAAAAATTCTCAAATATAACACAAGACATTCTTTTACGATTTCATTACGATAAAATGTATTTTATCACTTACATTGTCATAAATTATCAGTTTTCGTCAGTATGATATCCGGCTTAATAAAATAGATAATTATGCGGTTGTTACATTTTATTTAAAATCAAATGTAGGTATCCGTACCAGTAATACGAAGTTAAATGATATTTTTTTGCACAACAAACAATTGTTATGAAATTTGTTTTCCTGTGTTGTCAATAGATGGCGCAGTCTGTACTTTAAATGGCATGTCTGCCTTAACTTAATAAAAACCTTATTCCTCTAGATAGGTTAACTACTTTTATAAGAATTGATTTATAATAAAAATAAAGTTATTATTTTGCTCTAGCTTTATTATACACTCGCGAGCAAAAGTATGGAATCACCATACTTGTTCCGAGCGATCGTAAGAAGTAAATTACTAATAGAAGATAATTAAAAATGGTACCATTTTAAAGGCAATGTTTTACACTTTAAATTGATACTATAAATAAATACATACATAATCATTCAGTTCTTAAGATGGCTCGGAACTAAACACAACGGCGTGATTCCATACTTTTGCTCGTAAGTATATTTTTTTGACAGCAGTCATATTTTTATTAATCAATTATGTTTTATAAAAACTATTTATAATTACGTTGCGGAAAGCACAATTTTATTATTGTTTTTACATTAATCGCACTTTTATTGTAGGTATGTGAACAATACAATTTGCTGTATAATGCGAGTACAATCATGTTGACGCTGCATAATGCGATAGTAAAAATAATAACGCGTAAAAAATGCGCGCCGTGAGTAATTTCTCCGAGGCCGTACGCGCACGCTGTGTGGAACAAACGCGTTACGAATTATTACTGCTATTTTCTAACACTCGTCATAACTGTAATGTAAATATTCATTTACTTTATTAACATACACGCCTATCATTTTTGCAACAGTCTTGCGATAAAAACAAATTGTTTATCAATTTCTAATTTATTATAAATTTTTGCAATCATTTTTCGCACGTATCTACAGAAGAGACTAAAGTTAAGTGTGTAATGCATGAAAAAAATCAGACGCGATAGCTTCGTTCAGCAGACATTAAGATGAAAAATTAAAGCCTCTATTATTGATTTTCGATATTTTGATCATTCCATATTTTGAACATTTTCGATTAAATGTAAATTCGATATTTTGAGTGTTCGAAATTTTGATTTTCCGTCATTTGTTATTCGATAAGGATAACCCGATTTATGGGATTTATATGGCTATACCACAGATAATATAATACTACCTATACTATTTATAATATTTCATAATTAAAGAGACTATTACTATGACATTCTTGACACGATTAATCCATCGCTTATCAGTTGCATTGTTCGCTTCAAGTGTCGGAATTTATACTTCAAATGCGTTGGCAAACGAAATTAATCTTTCCCTTAAAGTGGCTTTGTACAAGTAAGTATTTAATTTGTTTGCGATTGGAGTTTTGAGTCATAGCGCTGTTATCATTGATAAGGACGTCTTATCTGTCGATATCGATTGTCTGCATTCGCGAGTATTGTTTGATATTGCTGTTCGTGCTTCAATAAATATTATGATCTTAATTTGTTGCTTTTATTGCTATTTTATTTGCTCTATTAAAGGGTTAGTCACCATGAGATCATCAACCTGCCTTATTAATTGTGTTGATTAGTGTTGCGATTGCCATATTGTTTTACAAAACTCATAATTATGATCATCAGCCACCTCAGTCCATTGCTGGACATAGGCCTCTACTATTGCATGTATCTGATCGTTATCTTTAATACATACTTTTATTTTTATTTTATTTATTAGGACAACCAACAAGACAAACACGCATACATGGAATTACTATAACTAAAATTGCTTAGAACTAAGTGTTGTCTTAATTACTTTATGATACTTACCTCTAATTGCTCACTATACTCGTAGTAGTCTTTAAAAAAATCTAGTAATTTTATGACTTGGGTTTGTTACACTTTGCTTGATTATGCATGAGTACGCCTGAAGATTTATCTGCAAAGACTTTCAGTTCGTCTAATCATACACTTTAATCTGTTATTAATATTAAAACTTTCGTAACATCTTAATTATTAATCATTGTATTTACATCATCAATATTTCTGACTAACATTATCCGGTTTAAATAATTACAGCTTATACAATTCGGGGAAGTTTATACGAATACACCAATTACCAATCGTCACTGATATGATACCGATAGCATGTCGATGTTGATACAACAATCAGCGGCTGTGTTTAGATATAAGATATAACTCAAGTCAATAAATAATCCAAGTCATGTCCAAGGACTCAGTGTGGTGTTGTTCTCACCATTAAGTAAATGTAATAATATGATTCTGAAATACAACACATGAATGTTCAATTTTTAGGTCCGTATTAGAAAACAACGCTCAAAACTTGATTTAATTTCAATCATTGTTCCTGGCCCAGTGGCTAAATATTGAAATTTAACTATCTAGAACATTGGTTCCCAAAGTTGTCTGGGTTACTACGACTCATCTAATACAAGTTCCCAAACTCGGGACCCACCTACAGGAAATTTCGCCCGCTACCCAAGCGGTTGGATTGGTAGGGTGGTATGTCGTTCCACAGACAGGGCCCACTCAATGTTCGCTCGCGACCCACCACTGGGTCGCGACCCATAGTTTGGGAAACCCTGATCTAGAATCTTGAGGCTAGAGATGGGTAAGTGCTAATAATCCGATTAATAGCAATTGGCTAGTAACGGATTAAAAGCAGTTATTAGCCATAAATAGCCAATAATAGGCGATTTCAGATGGTAACCCTGCTATTAATGTTATACTAATGATTAAACATATCCCTTCATAGTTTACAAATTTAGCACTTGAAATTTGGAAGGGACGTAGCTTAGGTACCGTAGAGGTGCATTAAGAACGGAATACCCGAAATTCCAACGGGCACGGGAATTAGCGGGAAAATCCTTTTGTATGAAAAATCTAAACCGCTTAAGTTAGACGCTTGAAATTTGGCATGCAGGTACCTTAGTAAACTTAAAGCTTAGTTAAAAGTTTAATCATTGAATGAAGTAACCAACCAGTTGGTTGACATTGTTATTAGTTACTAACCTGCTACTAGTTACTAACCACTGACATTATTATTAGTTACTAACCTGCTAATGACGTTTTAATGAAAATAATAGAAATCAATATTGATTAAATAAACAACTTAAAAAATCGAACTGCCTAATAGGCCAATAGAATTACATTTGAAATCGAAAATAATTCCTACAAAAGATTTTATTGTTTTAATGGCTACATTTGTATGGAAGGTGGCGTCTTTTTTTTTTCGCGCGGCCATCGACCAAACTTTGTTTTTTGATTACAAAATAGTGTAATAAACCAAACTTACTATGACATGTATACCTCTAAACTCAGTCTGAACTGAGTTACGAGCGTTAGAAGTTTGATGATTTACATACTAGATTTGCTTTTTGCGCGCAAGTTTTGTAAGAAATTGCAACAAAATAGAGAAAAAAAAACGCCAATTTCCGGCATTGTCTTTTTCGACTTCGACGGAGTTGTGCTTAAGTGGTGGGGCCCCCGAAAGGGGCGTTTTTTCGGTTTTACGGTTATATCGCGTAAAGGACTTACCCTATCAAAAACTGGTCTTCATGACGGTTGAAGGGCATTTAATCCTGCATTGAATAAGACTAAATTCATATGTTTTGGACAAATCGTTCTCGTGCTTATCTTCAAAAAAGTACAAAATGTACGTATAATTAATGAACCTCTCTACGTCCAATGGCTCGTCACTCGCAGGCTCCCAAGCCTTGTAAAGGGCCGAATCAAGGCCTAAGAGCTGGATGTACCTATCCTTGTTCGTCCCAGCCATTCCTTAACTGCGGTTACTGCACCTCTTCCTTGCACTCTCCTGAACAACTCTGTGTTACCAGGCATCGATTAGGCAACGGTATCGAATGGCTGGGACGAACAAGGATAGGCGCATCCAGCTCGTAAGCCTTGACAGGGTTACACTGGTTGAGGCGGCCTTTTCAAAACTTGGAATCCTGCGGGTATCGAGCCATTGGACGTGGAGAGGATCATTAATTATACGTAATTTTGTACTTTTTCGAAGATAAGCACGAGAACGGTTTGTCCAAAACATATGAATTTAGTCTTATTAAATGCCCTTCAACCGTCATGAAGACCAGTTTTTGATTGGGTAAGTTATTTACGAGATATAACCGTAAAACCGAAAAAACGCCCCTTTCGGGGGCCCCCACCACTTAAGCACAACTCCGTCGAAGTCGAAAATTTAGGATAGTCTTAATGGGTAACAAATGAANACCATACACCCGCCATTCTGACGTTCACAAAAAATCATACAGATTAAGCTGAGCTCACACGATACTGTACATGAAGGAAGTTCTTTGCTTGTGGTTCGGCTTGATTTCAGATGCAAAGAATCTGTTAAATCGTAAACGATTTTTATCAATGGATATTTTTATATTTGACTCGATATTAAAAACGAGTGCATCAAAATATGAAATATCACAAAAAGTAGGCCATATTTTGTGCGTAATGTTGATTTAGGTATACAGTTTTATTCACATGTTTACGTAAAAACTACGCCTTTCAACGACGACGAGTTTACGGAAAAAAATAACTGAATAATTAAGAAGAGTTTTTTTGAAGTGTTGTACAGTCGTGTGAACTCAGCATTAGTGGTCTTACCTGGCTGGGTCCAGTAGGCCAAAGATGCGCGATAAGCGGTTATCACGCCATTTTATCGATTTTGCCCATACATTTTGACGTCGATAAAAGTTATCACGGCGCGCATCTTAGGCCTACAGGTGTGGCTATTTCGTTTTTGCATCGTTAGGTTTAGCTATACCTATTTATTTTTCATCTGTGCGTTCTGGCTTTAGAATATGATTCGCCTGAGGTTTTGGGGAAAGCTACCTGCTACATGGATTACTCGGAGTCCCACACAATGTGACGAAAAGCACTTGATTTGATAAAGGCACTATTAAATTCTTGTAAATTACATATTAAAATTGCACAAAAATATAACTATTCATTGATATGATCACTTGTATTTTTCTATCAGGCGTGCGTCATTAGATGTAACCCTATAATATCATGTCGCTCATTGAACACAATGCTAAAATTACAATATGTACTCGTACTAACGATAATTTCAAAATACAAACACTTGCTCTAAATTCAACAGCACACTATCGATTACTTACAGTTTCTTAGGGGTCATCTCATAGGTATACTTACTTCCAACTCTACCAGTTTGCCTATTTTGACTTTTATTTCTTGAATAGAAAAATACGTTTGTCTTAAAATATTTTTTTCATCTACCAATTGGCGAGTACCGCAAGTGGAGGGTTGACCTTTAACCATGATCATTAAAATTTTTCAGTGATTTTAAAATAAATGAAATCTTTCAAATCACTACATATTTTGCGTTCCTTTGAAGAGATTGCTTCTGTTACAGATTCATTTTGCCCTTCAGTGTAAACTCGCAAAGATTCGTTAGTTAGGTACCTTTTATAGGTTACCTGAATGCCACAATCTCTTTCTGCAGATGACCCCATTATTCCTCTGTCATACTGGCCAAACTTAATCTTAACTAATTTGGAAAATTTACTCGATGATACTGGTTTAATTATTGCTAGAGATATATCGTGGAGAGCCGCGTCACTCCGGCGGGCCTCCGTTGGTTTCCGAGGGTTTCTCGTCTTCGTCATGCTCCAGCATCGCTGAGAAGGAGAACGGCAGGAAGGCGTAACCGTGACCCTCGTAGAATTTGCTCATGAACTCCACCCTGGAAATACGAAAGACAAGCTGTAGGACCGAAAGACCGCTGTAACTTAGTGTAACTTACTAACGTTATCTACTTATGTTCTTATCAATTACATTTTAGAAGAAAACGTAGATCACCAGATCTGTCTTTCCTGATCATTATAATCCGGGCCTTTTCAAGGCGAGAGTGAATAGGCACTTACAGGGCAGATATGTACCATCCTGGACTGCATCTCACTTAACATCAGGTGCGATTGCGGTCAAATACCTGCCTTGTCTTGCATAAAAAAAAGATCTATCTTTCTGGTGTTGAAAGTTGAAATCATGGGGACAACGGAAATACAGGGGTAAAATGGGACATAATAATCTTACCACGATTGCAACTTCTGTATACAGTTTTACCTCCAGTGAAACCCATCCAGTAAGGTTGAGTAGTTTCGAGGTATAGCTTTGAAGGGCAGTGAACGTAAAAACCAGATTGTATGGAAGAATACTAACGCCCGTATTCACAAACGATGCTTGCGTAAGTGAAGCAGCAAATCGAACGCACAGCGTTGAATAGAGCTCTGTGATTGGTTCGTATATCATCCTGTGCGTCCACGCGCACTGTGAGACCTCATAGTAAAGTTTGTGAATACGGGCGTAACTCTCGATCACTACAGTAGTAATAGTGTGGAGAACCCCAAAATTCTGACAATTGCGAACATCTTCAAAGCATTTTTGGACACTGATCCAGGCAGCAAACAGTAAATTCTTAGGTTTCACTCACCAATGCAACCTGAGCGTGTGTAAGAACGCCGAGAGTCCCTCCATCAGCACCAGTATGGCCAGCGTGAAGAAGGCCCACACGCCCCAGATCACAAACATCTTTATCCCGTACAGTATCGAGAAGCCTATGCTAAGCATTTGGCCTTCGGAATCCAGAGGCGCCATGCCCATTTTTAGCACCCGCTGCCATAGCACTGCTGATAGCTCTGGAAATTAAGAGAGGTTACCAGATATACTAACAGTAATACGCATTGAGCTATTACAGGACCTGGAAAATAATTTGATTGTATTCTGCTTAAAACTACTTTCAGAATTATAAACCACTAGCGGCCGCCCGCGACTTCGTACGCGTGGATCCCGTTTTACCCCCTTATTGGTGGAGCTTCGAACCTGCATGCTAAATTTCAGCCCGATCCGTCCAGTGGTTTAGGCTGTGCGTTGATAGATCACTCACTATGTCAGTCAGTCAGTCACCAGTCCTAAAATGTAGGATGATTTAGGACGTTTTTTATCCACAAACCGACGTTAGAAGTTCATAAGTTCTTGTTAAGCAGTGTGCATAGGATGAGTTTTCGATTCTTCTATCACAACAACAGTATGTTCAATAGGATCTAAACTATCCTATAAATACACAAAGGGACACAAAACGTGTAATCGTGTCCCACGCGGTGAAAAAACCTAGAACCTGAGTCGAGAGATAAATAAACCTATATTGTCACCATAACAAAAAAAAACACATTAACACAGCTTAACTATTAAGAATAAGGTGACAAGGGCATCCGGCTCAGCGTAAGCTGTACGGCACTAGGTCCATGCAGCTGGTTTTCAGCCGGTGCCAGTCTTCTGCACAGTAATACAGCGTACATAGGTAGGTGCAGTGATATAAAAAAGAGAAACAAAATTAAAATAACAAACTACACATTTTTCATCACCAGCCACTAAGCCTCTCCCACACCGTTACACCGTCAGCTCGTTAACAAACAAAATCAAAACAAAGTTATCAACTCTCTATCATTGGATACAAGATAAATGATAATACACTCGGCATCAAATAAATCGCACCTCCCGCAACAAGCACTTTTCAAAAGTATGCATCCTCACTTCCCACCAACATTGGTACCATTTGAAAGCCTAGTTCTAAACTTAATTAATTTCATTAAAGGAAAGGTTTTTACCCCAAAAATGTGTCTTTAGAAGGATCCAGAGTCACTTCTTCTAAAAATAGGTAGTTACGCTTGAGCCAACTTTTATGGCTATAAAACTGTTAAGTTGGGATTAATCGTTATCCATCTGTTAAAGAGGACACGTGAGGTCATTATTTGGATTTATAACCATGAAAATTGGTCTAATTGATCCCACAGGTGAGCCCAAAGTGAGGTCATTTTTCAAGTCACATTTATGGTAGGTATATGTTAATCATTTATTAGGAAATTAAATTTAAGGATATTTATTGGGCTTTCAAATAACACCAATATTGTTAGAGCACCATGATTGTGTCAGAAGAAAATCTTTAAAGTTCGCGTCGCGGAAGGTGCGATTTATTTGATGTTGAGTATAGTAAACTCACGAGCATGCGCCAGCGATAGAGCCCACAGCCGCAGATAGGAGGCGGTGTGCGATACTGTCCCCAGCACGTACTCGATGGTGTGGATGGCTTGCGTGATCATCATCTCTCCCACTGCCTCTTGCGGCTCCTCTTCAGGCGTGACGTCACCGCTTTCGACCCCTTGCCGATAGTTCTGAGAAAAATATGATACACCTCATACACTTTTGAGTTGTAACCTATACTAATATTATGAAGTTTGTATATTTGTTAAATTGTAAGGGGTAATCTCGGGATCTACTGAACCGATTTTAAAAATTCTTTCACCAATAGAAAGCCACATTATTGCCGAGTGTCATAGGTTATACAGGGTGACTGGAACTGAACCCGCCATAGCTAATACGCGTACCTATAGAGGAGGTCATTTGCTAATTATTGAACCCTACTTCTATGACTAAACTTTTATAGTTTAGGAGATATGTCAATTTTTATACTTTTTTAGATTTTTCCGAAGATCATTGGCAATCCATTATCACCATTAGCTTTTTTTTTAAATCGAATTCGAATTAATTTTTTATCGTGGTTTGTACTTTTGTTGAACTTTGGCGGCTTGTGGCTAGTTATTCAATCATTATCTGGATCTGAAATTTATTTTATTTAACTAAAAATTTATTCGATATTAGTATCAAATAAAAAAATCTGTTAAAATCATGCGAGAAAAAAATTTAAGCAGTTTTTAGGTAAAATTTCGGAAAAATCTGAAAAAAGTTTAAAAATTGACATATCTCCTAAACTATAGAAAGTAAGGTTCAATAATTAGCAAATGACCTCCTCTATACGCGTATTAGCTATAGCGGGTTCAGTTCCAGTCACCCTGTATAAAAAAACGAAAAATTCCAGCTAGTGAAATAAAGACGATTCTGATATTGAATCGTTAACGTACATCAAAAACTTAGACGCAAAAAGAAGTAATTACCTACTGAGATTCAGAACAGCAAAAATTTACAAAAACTCATTTTTTTTTTTACATGAACCACTAATTATACAATAACGAATCAATCAGTTACGGCTACGGCTACCGTATTTGCGTTCACCAGTTGATACCACTGTAGAGTAAGGTCCTGTTACGTAGCAGGATTATTGCATTTGCATCCACCAGGATTAGCACCATTGTAAAGCGTCCATCTGTTGGCGCCACTACTGCATAGCTAGTGACCTTAATATAATAGTGGCGTCAACTGATGGACTTCCATTCACCAGTTGACATTTCTGTACGTAATGTCCTGTCACTTCTTAGTGGGCCGGTGGTGCCAACTGGTGACTGCTGAAGCTGTAGCAGGATTATTGCATTTGCATCCACCAGGATTAGCACCAATGTAAAGCGTCCATCTGTTGGCGCCACTACATAGATAGTGACCTTAATATAATAGTGGCGTCAACTGGTGGACTTGGATTCACCAGTTAACATCACTGTAGAGTAAGGCCCTGTCACTTCTTAGTGGGTTACCCACTGGTGCCAACTGGTGACCGCTGAAGCATCATTGTAAAGCGTCCATCTGTTTGCGCCACTACAAAGTGACCTTAGTAGCGCCAACTGATGGACGCAAAATCTCCTCATCATACTCACTCTTTGTTTCTTAGCCGCCAGTATGTTAAACACTGGCTTCCCAAACAGCATGACCGGGACGCACAATAGGGCGAATACCAAGAAAGTCTTCTGGAGACCATCCTGGCCATCATACATGTACGCGTGGCAGGGTGCCTTTGACTCAGACTCCTTTAGTAGCATCATGTTGATGAAGATTATCAGCACAGACGGGGCGCAGGAGGTGCCGTAAGCCGGGTCTGGACACAAAGAGGTTTCATGAGTTTGTTTTCACGACTTCTATATACACGACTTCTATAGCGAAAACTGTTTTTTTAGCACTGTCAAGTATGGTCTGGTAACGTTTAACGAGATGTGTTTAATGATGATAGGTGTTTCTAGAATGTACGAATACCTATAAGTGGAGAAATAAAATATTTTAATTGAATGCACTCTTCTCATTTATTGCAACATTTGCATACTAAGTACCCACCTACATGTGATAAGTAGGTAGGTACCTATGTATGCAAAATTTAAATGAAGGCCTCGCTAACATTTACCTAACTCGCAGGAAAATAACCTTTTGACTGAAGTTCTTGCAAATAAATCTCCATCTAATTATCCATTCATAGCAAAAGATGCTTAATAAGACACTACTCAGTAAGTTCTGGATAATATTTTAGTTGTTTATAATCATTCGTGACTGCAACAATCACACAACTTAGCCCAAAGGTCTCTAGAGAACCTGCGTGACTGCACTCCTTTTTAATTCCATCCACTGGGGCTTCTAACGTTGTGGTATGCAAATACTAATTGCAGCTCTATTTTTAATATGCGCAGTCTTTTTATAACTATGCAGTTAGTAGTTGGTAGATATTGGCATAATAAAATGGTCAAATTACTGTCTAGAAATTAACGTGTGTGTTTTGTTGTTTTTGTTTATGATATCCGTGGTATAAACAACAATAATCACGGGGTTGATTTTTTTCTTGTTAATTGAGAAGACAAAGAGATTGCAATAATCACCTGTCGCCACCGCAGAGTACATGGTCCATTTCATGAACATCAATATACACAAATACCAAAACAGCAGCAACAAGAACAGTATCTGTGGGATGTACTGCAGCCATATCATTTCTGTCTTCCTGAAGAAGCTGTAATACAAAACCAAAAGGTTAATCTTCCAAATCACCGATGAAACAATAAAAAAGGTCACGACTAAGTCTATTTCTATGAATACTCTTAATTACTTGAAGTTTACCACACTCAATGTCACCCCGAACGCCATGTGTATCACTCCGAATATTATTGATAGCTTCATCTTGTAGGAGTTGAGGAATATAATGTTGTTTTCTGCAAACTGCAAAGAAAATATTTCTTTAATGCAATGACGTCATCCACATTACATTGAGATTGAGAACTATAAAGTCCGTTTTCCACCGCCAAAGAGGAATGAGCTAGGGATGTCTAGCGGTGTGATATTAGTTTAGTTAAAAAGATGGAAAAGCCGCTTTATGAATAGTTATTTTTTACACATAGGGCAAGATTGTCTCACCTGCCATGCAGGATCCAATCCAAAAGGATACGGAGACTGCGTGTAAGACTCCGCTGGGTCCAAACCAAGGCTTTTATGGTTCTCTAATGTCTTACCGTCGTACACATTCTTCCAACTGCTACCGAAAATATTGAGCGACTTCGAGAAAAAATCGTTGTATATCAAGCCAGTGTATATTGAGAATATACCCATCAGAAGTATAATGTACCGACCACCGAAGAATATGTTCCATATTTCATTGTCTGTTTTCATTTTCGCGAATCTCTTTTCGTATATCACGAGGAGGGCGGCGAATATTGTCATGATGAGCCCGTGGCCCACGTCCCCGAACATTACGGCGAATAAGAATGGGAATGTTATAATTGTGTACAAAGCTGAAATAGATAAGAAAATGTAGGATTATATAAGTTAAAACTAGATAATATAAATAAATTGAATCGACTCTAATGGTTGAAAAGCTTTGGAGAAAGATAGAGTGAAACTAGTGTCAAAAGTTCGAATTCCTTCTTGTGATTAACGTCGTTGCGGGTCAAAAGACAAACTTGACCTTCACTGGTTGGGTTTTTATTGGCGGTCAAGCTGTAGATCCTGGCTACACAGGAGTTGCAGCGGCGGTAACGAGAGGTGGAAATAGTCCCGTAACTACTGGAACTTGAGAGAAAACTAAACAAGGTTCGTCGGATGACGGAATATACTTTACCTGGATTAACTTCTCTATAGCTGGCGATTCCATAGGAATCAATAAGGTTCTGGAAGCCCCTAGTGAATTTGTTGGTCCTGTTGAACGTCGGTGGTATTTCTCTGGTGGGGACGTGGTGCAGTATGGACGGGATTGGACTGCCACTTGCTTTCTGCAATGTTAATTACATTAAAAATAAATCTAAATTAACACTCATTTTATTCTATGTATTCATTCTGCATTAACCTACTACTTCAAATTAAGTAAAAACTTGGTAAAGGCTGGTAATAAATTGTCTGTGGTAAAGGTATTTAATCACTGGTATTAATTAGATTACAGTAGTATCTTAGTAGAGAGTTTAAAGTAGGTACTTGAATAAGTAAACTCTTTATTGTTTAAAACTGTAGAGGTTTCAAATAAGAATTCTTACCACGCCATCGTCCAACGCCTTCTGCATCAAAGGCATGTCCCGTTTCGGCACCCAGCACTCAGCAATGAGACACTTCTTCACAATATCCATGCTGAACATGTTCATAGTGTGGTAGATGGCTTTCTCCTTCCTCACTACCACCATCCAGGTGCTGATGTCTCTTGCTATGTTAGCCAGGACCAGTCGCCGGTGGTGCTCCGTTTGTTCTAGAACCTTGAAACAGATAATGGATATGAGTCCCCGTAGACTAAAGACTTTTTATCGGCCGATAGTATGGTCTACTTCTAATTTAAATCAGTCAGTGAAGGTCAAACGCCTCTGTGGTCTAGTGGTAAGACCACCTGCTTCAGACGCAGAGGTCCCGGGTTCAGGGCAGATTTTTCTGTTCGGTTTGGTTGGTGGTAGGACTTGTTCTAAGTCCGCCTGGCTAGCTACCACCATCTCACCTAAGTCTGTCGCCATAACAACAATGTTAACGGCATAGTTGTATTCCGGCAGTTAGAGGTAAGATAGCCAGTTCCTCCGTGGTTGAGGATTCCGGGTGAAGCTCGCTTCCACCTTCGGCCTGATCATCACTTACCATCAGGTGAGATACAGGCCAAGAGCTTCCTCATTGTGAATAAAAAAAAAGTTGATACTAGTTCGGTGTAATGTGCGCACTTTCAAAAGTGTTCATACTGATTAACAGTTCGACTAAATTATCGGCCGACTAAAAGTCGGCAGTCTGTGGGAAGTCAAGGTATCATAAGCAGTTGAAGTAAATGAGGTCATCAGTTACCGAGTGAATGATATACCTACATAGTTTTTATAACTGTTTACAAGATACTCGTATTTACAAATTTCTAGTAACATTGAGTTTGCACTCGGATAACATTTTAAGTTGTTATTGTGGCTATGTACGTACATAAATATGCCTAAGTAGGTACTAAGATAATGAATGGAAAAGTTGGCAATAGTCGATAGATGGATAAAAGTTATTCATAAGGCTAAGAAACGACGGAATTTTGATCAATTTTATATCTTTAGGACCACGAATTTTAAAACTTGAACATTTATCTATAGAATTACTCCGCTTCGCTGGATTATTGAGGTGAACCCACTCATAACAAGCTTTCATGAAGGGTTCGTACATCATCTACACTAATATTATAAAGAGGAAAACTTTGTTTGTTTGTTTGGTTGTAATTTTTTAAAATTCTTTCACCATTCGAAAGCTACATTATCCACGAGTAACATAGGCTAAATTTTATTTTGGAAAAAAATAGGGTTCCGTAAAATCTGTACCCCCAGTGAAAACGGAGTTAAGTCGAAAATGGTGATTTTTGGGAAATCGCATTTGAAGTTAAAAAAAATCCTGCTTCGTCGCTATTNGTGGAGGTGGTACATATACTGAAAATGTATCATTAGAAATCAACTACGGGGGCTAAGGAGATAAAAGGAGGGTTGGAAGTTTATATTATGAAAGTCCTATGTGTTTAAAGTAAGAGAGTTGAAATTTAAAATGTATGCGCTATAGATGCTAAGAGCGGATTTTACGAAACTCTACCCCTAATGGAGTAAAACGAGATCCACGCGTACGAAGTCGCGGGCTGCCGCTAGTCATAAATAACTTGAAAAAATCGAACTGCCTAAGACGGGAATCTTCTTAAATCAATAGAGACATGATTAACAAGACATGTTATACTTGCGAGCTAAGCAGATAAAGTCCAGCAACACATGCCATTTACATAATTATTTACTTTATACATAGTATCCATTCATAAGGACTTACGTAGTTAGTTTTGCAGGGCAATCGAATATTGCACTTAACCTTTTGATTAGACCATTGTGCGCTATTTGATCTTCCTATTCCAACCGCTCCAGATCCCCCCAGGTAGCAGCAGCCTATCTAGGTCTCTACAGGCCTTCTGCAGCGACCCTGGTGATTGGAGAATTTGAGCCTGTTGATCTGCTACGCTTCTGCACTCCTTGTGCACGTGCTGTGGTTTTTCTTCTGCCTCCATGCATCTTCTGCACATCAGGCTGTCTGTACAGCTATACTGTGTAGGTGTTTGTTTAACATACCTGTTATTACACTTAGGACCTTGCGGATGTTGTCCCTGTTAAGTCTTATGAGTCTTTAACTTTTTCGATATAATATCCACAACTGCATCTTTTGTTTGCCTACATCTTTCACAATCTTTCCATTCTGTGTGGTGTTATTTTTCTATTTTGGAGCGCAGCCAGGTCTTGATCTGTGCTTATGGTATCGGCATTATAATTGTTCCGGACCAAATACCGTCGTGTACGATCCCCTTCTGGCCAGTTCATCTGCTGCGTCGTTGCCCAAGGAGTTACTGTGTCCTTTGATCCACTTCAGGAGTGCAGGGTAACGCCATTTGCATCTGCAATGACTTAGGAGCGCGTCATGGCATTCCAATATAAGTATTATAATGTAGTATATTAAGTTGCTTTGTATTGCTTGCACTATCTGAGATTATTTTTATATTCAGACCTCGGATGTCTATGGTTGCAACCGCCTGTGCTGCTCTGATTGCAATCTGCTTGGAAAATTGTATTGTGTTTATCTAGTGTTGTTGATATTCTTAGTATATTTAGGTAATTCGAGAAGACACCAGCTCCCGTACCTTTTTGGGTTTTGGAGCCGTCAGTGTAATATCCTAACTTCATTGATTCCAGAGCAATCTTGCGTTTCCGCTGTAAGCTGGATATTATATCTTCAGACGAAGAGTGAACACAGGGAATTCTGCCGATAGGTGCCTCGGTGAGAGGTATTTCTTTTATAAGGGTTTTGTGCAGGATCGTGGAATGTCCTGTCTCCTTGTTTTGCTTCTATATGCCGTTCTTACCTTTAAGTCTTAGAGCGGCTGCTTGCGCTTCCTCCTGAATGATGAGGTCTAAAGATCTGAGATTCAGAAGGTACTCAAGTGATGTCGATGGAGTGGTTCTCATACTTACTAGGCGTTGCAGGCTTTGGAGTTTTGATCTTGCTGTTGATAGTTGTGTTCTGTGCCACCACACAAGTGATCTATAATAATATATTGTGTAAGAGGGCTATATAACCGACGTGTAGAGCCAGTGCTATCTTTGGGTTGAGACCTCATCTACTACCAATGAGTCTCTTGCACTGATGGAATGCTATAACGAGTCGTACCTCTTGACACAATAAAAAATTGAAAGAAGCCTCCGGTACACTTTGTTAAAAGTAGACATGTATCAATATACACGAAAGAAAACTCAAAATTGGTTCACAAAGCCTTACTTGTATCATTTGGCACAAAATTATTTTCTTTTCTATACGTCGTAGAAACATACCGATTAGATACAAAAATAGCTAATTTTTCAGAGATTCACATTATGTTATAAAGTCAATTTTGATCTAAGTCGAGTTAGATCCCTTTTCACTGGGGGTACAGAAATATGTAGATAATGTAGTCCACGCGCGCGAAGCCGCGGGCGGAAAGCTAGTACTGTATAAAGCTGATGGCCGATGGGGCAGATATGTGGCGACCACGGGCCAGACGACGTAGTGTGGCCCCCACTAGGTGAACCGACGATCTGGTGAAGGTTGCGAGAGGTGCCTGGATGCGGGCGGCGCAGGACCGGTCGTTGTAGAAATCCTTGGAGGAGGCCTTTATCCAGCAGTGGACGTCATTTGGCTGAAACGAACGATACACTGGTCATCATAAAAATCGACCCACCCGCGACAAGCACTTTCAAACGTTTGCATCCCCACTTCCCACCAATATTACTATACTATATTACCATTTAAAAGCCTAGTTCTGAACTTCATTTCATTAAAGGAAAGGTTTTTACCAAAAATGTGTCTGTAGAACAATCCAGAGTCACTTCTTCAAAAATAGGTAGTTACGCTTGAGCCAACTTTTATGGCTATAAAACTGTTAAGTTGGGATTAATCGCTATCCATCTGTTAAAGAGGACACGTGAGATCATTATTTGGTTTTATAACCATAAAAATTGGTCTAATTGATCCCAGAGGTGAGCCCAAAGTGAGGTTTTTTTTCAAGTTTTTCAAGTCACATTTATTGTATATGTTAATCGTTTATTAGGAAATTAAATGTGTTTTCCTTTAAGGATATTTATTGGGCTTTCAAATAACACCAATATTGTTGGGGCACCATGATTGTGTCAGTAGAAACGAGTTTTCCTGTAAAACGTAGGTAGGCCGATTTTTGTCGATCATACCATCTTCAAGTCCTTAATCCTGGTGTCGACGCCAGCTAGCATCTCCTGCTGTTCCTTGAAGGTGGCAGGGCAGGGGTACAGCGTGGCCTGGAACCCGTGGCAAACCTTCTTCACGCGGAGCTTGATCTGCTCCCCGTGGAAGAACACCACGAAAACTGTCTTTTGGAGCTCGTGACCCTGGAAATAATGGTCCAGATGGATAAGTTACACTTATCGTCTCAAGTTCTTATCAGTGACTGTTATTCTTTTATTTACCCTAACCGTAAAGAATGCTTGTCCTAATATCACTCACAATATCACTACTCTTTAGCTTTATTGTCATCCTCAGTCAGTCGACAATTTTAAAGTTAAGAAAAGTTAAGAAAAGCCTTTCCCATGATTATAGTTATTTATATTATTATAGTTTGTATTTAGGACAACCAACAAGACCGACACTAATACCAGCAAATGACTAGTCGTAGCATCATTAAAACAACTTATTATATTTCCCACAAATATAATATTTTTAAATCAAACATTAAGTACCAGATTTGATACAAAGAAGCGTTCCAGCCTAACTGTACGAGCTTACAAAAGCTCCAAGTAGTTAACGAATAGAAAAATCAATAAAAAACTTAGGGCAACGACCGCCTACCACATGTCCTTTCCCGCCACCATATAATACAGGGTTTGTGGCGTTCTCACCCCTTGCTACTGATTTCGTTTTAATACCACGTTTGATCTTACCATAGATACCATCAGTGTGGTAATCACGGATCTGACATAGAAATACTCGTTTGATACGGCAATTACTGCTGGAATACAACTTTTAGAATGAAAAGAATGATTTTAGTTCGGAATTGGTAGAGTCTTGATGACATTTTAGTAAGCTATACTTAAGTACACTGCGAACGTTTTAAGATCTATAAATAAATTGTACAAATTCTCTACCTAAACATTAGACTTGATGATTTTATCTAGGTAAGGTGAAGGTCGGGCGGGCTTTGCCCAAATATTTTTTTATTATATCGTAATTTATACTAAAGTTTGTATTATTTTTTTTACAATAGTTTTCTATGATTTCTTTGCATCTACCGATTGAAGAACTTCAATGACTTTTACAGCTGAAATATGTTCTTTAAAGGCAGAGTCGCGAAGAGTTAAAACGATGTTACCTTGTTGTATTTCACAAGGTTAAAAGCTATTCTATGGCATGCCACCTAAGAATTAGGTTTGTGTCTTTCAACAGTTTGTTTCTGGCACAAGGAAACCTTCCATTGGTATAATATAATAGAGAAGTCGGTCGTACAAGACTTTGTTTTTCTTTACACTAATGGATTTGCTTTCAGCAAAACACTTATAAATCAGCTGATCGCACCTTACAAATTGCAGAATACTGTTGACCTATTTTTAAATTAGATAAGAACACGTGTAGGTGCGTATACGCATTACATTTTGAACGTTATAAACTACATAAAATAGGACTAGAATTTACTGGAAATCGTTCATTGTTTTTTTTAAATACGTGTAGTTTCTACCAGCTTTAGAATGCTGTTTAGCTTTTTTTATACCAATATGTCTCAATCTTTACATGAATTTTAAAACAGTCACTCTCGCTGTCTGTTTGCTTAAATTTTTAAACGGATTTTAATGAGGTATTCAGCAATAGATAGAGTGATTCAAGAAGAAGGTGTATCAGTAGGTACATATAAATTCAATGCAGTCGTGCGGAGCCGGGGCGGGTCCATAGTTTACAATATGAGTGGTTAGATTTTAGCTTTTAATATTATTACTAGCTTTGGACTAGTTTGCTTGCTAGTTTTAGTTATTTATCTACAGTTATTAGGCCGTGATGATGGCCGGTGATAACTGATAGTCATATCGCGGAGACAAAGGTTTACGGCCGCGTTTATGTACCACATAAAACAATTTGACGCACATCTATATTAATGATGAACATGAACTATTTTCGAGCACAATAAACTATCTACTGTTTCGTTTTGGCATGCGTTTGAACGATTGTTGTGCGTAATCATGATTTTGGATGATTCTGGCATGATGACTAAACCAGTTAATGTTTTTAGAATCAAACCCTTGACACCAGATTATGTCGGCATTCGATTCGACGTTCCATTGAATTATTGAATGGAATAGAATGAATGGAAGCACTATTACTAATTGTTTTATGTTTGAATGTGGTATTGTAGACATATCAAACGTCGTTATCAAACGATGTATCAGAGCGGAAGTGTTCCTTAATAAAGAGAGTACGGTGGTCAATTTAAGGTACTATTGCAACTCGAAGGCTTTCCCGAACACACCCCCTTTTGTCCTACACAATCAAGTAAACCATGTCAACATTCAACATTTTTTGTAGACAATTTTGTTGAATGTTGAGATGTTTTTGTTGATTATATACAAGACACGCGCTGGAGACCCGGCTTTAGTATTTTAAGTGTAATCAAAATCTACAGGAACAGTTGAATCATCTTGATGTCATCATCATCATCATTTCAGCCATAGGACGTCCACTGCTGAACATAGGCCTCCCCCATTGCTTTCCAAGTTGATCGATTGGTAGCGGCCTGCGTCCAGCGCTTCCTATTTTGATGCATTTCCAGCGCATCTTGCTTGATGCATTTAACCAAATCTAATGATTGAATTTAAAGTGTTGTTTCGTAATAAGGGCCTGAGTGCCAGTTTATACATAACTGACAAAAAGCGATAGGTACTTTATATAGTAACAGGCATCTTTATAGAGGTTCAATGTATCCAATTGAAGTTGTGATGACAAAAGATAACAACACGACTCTGGATGGAATCAAGAGGAGGCAATTAACAATAAAGAGCTCTAGCAGTGCAGTTAATAATACCCTATGTGTGTAGCATTTAGGCTTAACAACGAGCTAATGACCAGTTCTGTGGGTCTAGACAGAGTGCAAATTATAATCGCAAACCAGTCGAAAAGTGGTCGAAAAGTCCCTTTTTTGTATGGAGTTTTGACGGATTCGATTTTCGAATCGATCAAAAAGTGCGTTTTGTCTAGAGGGGCTGTTATTTGTGACAGGTCGATGCTGCGATGGAGCAGTGGCGAGTTGAATTTCATAGACATTATTGAGTGCCAGGTACGATTCTTGGTCAGGGCAGAGATTTCGTTACCTATGTGGAATCAGTCTGTTGTTGTATTTTGGAAGTCTGATTTGATTGAATTTGAATTCCTTGTGACATAATGATAGTAAATAATGTTATGTTAATTACTTATTGTTTTGGTGTGGAATTTTTAACTTTCAACAAAAAAGAATGGTTATCTGCACCTTCCATTTCTTTCAGGAATAGTTAAATATACCAGTCAAATACATCAGGGAGTGGCGTGTCGAGCGTGGCTTCTATATTCGTGGCGATGACATTTGCCGCATATTTGGGCAATGGCCTCTACAAGTTCGTCAACACAGCCAAAGGTCGACGTAATAGCTGGGGTTGATATATTAAAATTTCATGGAAGGTGCAAGTAAAATACTGGCAACACTTTATGTAATTCATACAAATGAAATTAGGCATAATACTTACGTAGGAACCTAGAAAAATCTCTATTTCAACCCCTCCAATATAGGTGACAGTGAATAGGCACTTACAGGGCAGATATGTACCATCCCACTTAACATAAGGTGCGATTATGGTAAAATAACTGCCTTGTTATGCATAAAAAAAGACCTTTTCAACAGTTTGATAATAGGGAATCAACTGACAATTTCTTAAAAAAAAAACGAAATAACTAAAGGTCGGTTGCAAAACACATCAGTTAAAAACCTTTGTTGACCGCCAAGATTCCTAGAAAACGATCGTAACTAATTGAACTAGCTAGGGCAATTGACTAGAAAGGAATTTATTGGGTAATTATGCAAGACTATCTTCTGCTAGCGGCTTTGCTCGCGTAGATCGTTAGATAACGAACTATTTACATAGATATTTATGGTTTATCACAGACAAAAAATGGTTTATTTTATAGGTGTGAAGGTTGCAATCAAAGGCACGTGAAGATCCTTTTTCATTATTTGAAAAGATAAGGTTTTGGTGTCATCAAGGTTACTCTTTTGATGGTTGAGTGTTCGTTCGGGGACAAAGGTTAGAATAGAATAGAAATGATATATTGACAAAATAAAACATTACGAGTACGTTAGTGTGATGCGCACGATTCATATCGTCGTATCGTCGTGGAATCTGTAAAGTCATTTCGGTTCATTTACGAGCATAGATAATACAACTAGGGCTCACCGTAACAGGATCCTTTAACGGCTGATCAATTTGGGACTGCTTGAAGAATATGTTCCCGTGGGATATCCTCCATAGCATCCTCTCAAAGGACGGCACCCTGGGTGTCGCCACCACACCAGCTATAAACCCTAGGTGTCCCAACGCTTCGTTGTTGTATATCGCAACAGACGTGGAAATCTTCTTCTGGGCTGAGTGGTCTTGGAAGAAGGTCTGCGTCTTTTCGATGAGGATCTTCAGCTCGATCAGAGATAAGTAATCCGTCTTCAGGTTTTGTGCGTTTCTGGTGATCTCTTGGATTTCTGATTCAATGTAATCTATTCTTTCCTGAAAGTAAATAACAATTGAACCTATTAGTACAGCATTTAGAATGAAAAATGTATCACATAATGTGAAACTGTGTATATTCGAGTAGGTACCTTCTCTTCTTCTGTGTAATAAATATTTCTTTAAAAATACCTACTAAGTCAAATTACAAGAAACTGTTCCAGAAACTTATCTGTTAGCTGTAACAACTCCATATCATATCTAGGAAGAGACACTAATAGAGCAGAAGCAAATAAGACATACTAAGTCTCTCTCTTATGATAATGTAGGTATTTATTTGGGATATATTCCTTCCAGAAATCGAACTGCTTTCTGGATGCAATCTGCATAATAGTTTTGCACTTTTGAGCTTCATAACTTCACTATTTACCTAAGTTCCTCTACCAATAAGGTTCTTTATGCCTACCTCAAGTATGTTGATCTCCCTCGGACTGAGGGACCGAGGGCCAGGCTTGGGCGGAGGAGGTGGTTCTGGCAACTCCCCGCTGACCCACCGGAGCTTCCTCTCCATCTCGCTGCATCGTCTGACCTCGCTGACGTAGCGCCTTTGGAAGTCGTTGACGTGGGGATTCAGCTGAGGACAAAGATGTTTGTTGAACTACACCACACATTTAATAACTAAATAAAAACTGGTCTAGAGTTTAACTCAGTGCTTGAGGTATTTGAGGCGATAACTGATATAGTTCCAAAATACTGAACTGTCCTATCCATGACATTGACAGCGGGGCGGCACCGTCAATACCGGCTCGTTGGTTCCGATTTTTGCCATGTTGGAAACCATATAATAATAATAATATTT